>NW_007162237.1:0-4479 GCF_000164805.1 Carlito syrichta
AATTTTTAGTGACAGAACATCAGAAGTTATTGGTATTGTAGTGAGGTTCTGTGGTTCGGGTGATGATGGAGATGACACCAATCTACTGCTGCTGAAATGCTGTGAGTAATTTTACCAGTAATTGTCCTGATTGTGCTTTCCTCAGTTTTGGCTCTCCTTAAAAACCAGTGCCTGTATGTGTCAACTGACTAACTGGAGAGACGATCAGCATTCCAATTTAGTTCAGAACAGGGTTAACTCATATGGAGACTGAATGAAGGACCCTGACTTCGTTAACACCAGGCTTCAGTCAACAGTCACATAAACACGTGTGTGTGTGTGTGCGCGCACATGTATACTCATGTGCATGCACATGTATTCAATAAACACAATTTTTATTAAAATAACGAAGAGATGTACAAGGTCCTCCTGCTTGCCTGTAGTGCATACATAGATTGTTTTCATTTGTATATGTGTACAGACAAAACACATGCATGCCTTCGTCTTCTTTTCCAAGTGGCACACCTCAACATTACAGTATAGTCAGACATTGGCATTGAAACACCTTTTAAATATTAGTAAAAGCCTGCCTTTCTACACTGTATTAAGTAGCTGCTTGCTTATGAGTATCTCGTTTTTCAGAATGACAGCTGCATTTTCTCCTGTTTTGACATTGAGTCTGATCTCGGTGAATAGCTCATATCCATTAAAGTGCTATTACAACACTGAATGACTGCCAGAATACTTCCTGATCAGTTTTAAAAGCCAGCTAGCTGACATCATCTAATTGCAACAGCAAAAAACAAATCCTTGGGGAATAAAATGAAATTTTTAAACATTTTTAAGGCAGTATATTAAACATAAACCCTAAAAACTATTTGAATAAGAATTATAAGCTACAGAAATAGAAAGGTGGAAATAATATTTTCTGCTCTTTGAAAACCCTTACACTTGCATATTGGCAATAGTCTCATATACTCCTTAAATTTACCATTTCGTCAATCCCTGAGTTTGAATTCCAACCATTACATAACTTAAAAAAGCAGCACCGAAAACAATCACCAGAGAGTGCAATTGTGCTCACCATTAAATTTAGTTCTATAAAATTTAAGACTGAATTCAATCATCTTTCTGTTTTTGCTTCAATGGTTGAAATCCAAATGTTCAGGTTTACTTTTTACTTTCCTCAACAGTCAGACAATATGCATATTTTTAAAGCTACAATGCCAGCATTTTAGACTTACATTTATTAAGCATTCCCAAAGGGAGGTAAAACTCACTGAGACAGTTAAGACCACTTGAATCAACAGTTTAATTGGAGCAGTCTGATTCAAAGTTGTAATTCTGCCACTACTCTGCCAACAATACCAACAAATACATAATGCATAAACTGGTATCACCCATTTGGAGAGCAAATATTTAAAGGATGTAGTTTGTCAATATAATTAATCATCAGGGATGGTTTTCTTAATGGGCAGCACTCAGTTCTTCTCATTTCGGTTTTGCCATTCAGTCTTTCCACACCTTTATTATGCCAATAACACTCATTCACAATTTGGAGTGGGCTGTCTCAACTGCAGATTCAACTCCATTTGATCAGGAGGTTCAGTGGTCCTCAATTCCTTCCAAGATCATGTGCCACAACGTCAAAGAGTCTGAACAAAGGCATAGAAATGCTAAATTTCCAACTCGTGTTTTACAGAATGTGATAGTGAATAATACATCATATTTTTAAAAACCTTCAGAATATGAGTCTCCTTAATAAAAGAGAACTATTAATGGAAATATTGAGCTAATAAAAAATCATTATTCATTTTGAAGTCAAGAGCTCTCCTAAGAAACTGAAACCTATGCTACAAACAGTCTTCTCTAGATTATTAGATGATCTCATTCACTTTTGATCAAAGTCTCCCTCCATTTTTGTTTAAAAGACTCTCTTCACTTTTTGATCCATTTTTAAATATTAAAATTGATATTATTCTAAGAAACGGACTCTCTATCCTCTTCCCCTTTTAAATAGTCAGTGCTTCCCATTGCATAGAGGAGAAAACCCCTGTCACTTCACCTGACATACCAGCTTTCCAAGTGCTCCTGTGCCAAACTCTCCTCCCCCCTTGCTCCCATGACCCCCTCTCCCCACCTAGCCCAACCATGCAGTTCTCTCTTCTTCCAGCACTTCAAGTCCTTCCTCAGCACTGCCTTTGCACATGTTGTACTCCTTGGCTAAACAACTTCTGAACACTTCCAGTTAATCAAACGCCTGCTCTGGCTTCAAGTATCTCCCCCATCATCTCCTCTACCATGCTTTCGATTGTCCCAGGTAAATGTTTTATTCCTTCCTTGTTCCCATGGTCATGGTACCTGCACACAACCACTCTATGCCAGAATGTATATATGACTATTTAACTTCTCTATCTGTTTATATGGTTAACAGCCATATATACTAGCTCTGGAGGGGAAAAAAATTCATTCCACAGAGTCCAAATATATCCCTAAATGACAAAAATGATCTGATCCCAGCATGGAAAGAAAAAAGTAGCAGAAGAATGGCATCTCTAGCACCAAGGTCACTTCTGGTTTTCCTTTATGGTGACCTTCACTCACTTGTTCTTTTTCTTATTACATCATTCCCACCACTGGGCAAGCTTTTCCCTTGTAGAGTAGACTTATCAAAAATCTATCTATCACAGTTTAAAAATAGGGAATACCTGGGGTTCAGTCACAAAGCAACACAGAAATGACAAAGAAAAATGTCAATGAATGACATTGAGGCTGAATCACAGAAAAATCTCAATTTTTGTTTTTCAAATCTCTATGTTGCTCTGAAAGGTAAAGCTAATGCTTATGAGGTATAAATACATTTCAGACTTGGAGGCAAAGACCAAATGTCCAAAAAACAGACAGTAACTAAGATTCACTACAGAGACTTAAGTGTAACCTACATGATGGTCCAAGGTATGAGGTGCTAAGTTTACCCTCAATAAACTTCTTAAGTTCATTTTTTAAAGTGACCTTTTATGAGCAACTATGTGTTGAGTAGAAGTAACCTAGGCTATATTAGACTGAAAACTCACTACTACTATATATGTGATTTTGTTCTTCTTTTATAGGTTTGACTATACTGTGGACATAGTATCATGTGACACAGAAAAGAAGGTACAAGAAAAGTTGTAACTGAGGTCAGTTATTTGTGCCAATCCCCATCTCCTTTATATCTAGTCTATTACTCTCAGCACAGGTTAGCCTCCCCACATACTGTTAAAAATATGTATATTGCTTCTGGGAGGTCTACTGCCCCCTGTAAATTCACATATTAAAGGGTAGCATGGAAGGGAAAGGAATCTGTAATAGAGTCATTTATAGCCAAGCACTAAATCATATAATACAGAAAATAAATGTGGATGACTTGGAGGGTGGGGGCAAATATATTGCCTCTCCTCAATAAGCATTCATAAAATAAAATGGGATCTTCAAGCGGCCAAAATTAAGTGGAAGTTTGCTAAAGAAAATCAGACGGGGGGAGGGGAGAGAGAGAGAGAAAAACACCAATTTTACCTACTCTGAATAAGCAGTTAGTGGGGGGGGGGAGGCTTTTTATTTTAAGGGAGGGGCTGGAAAATTAGAATTAAAAAATGAACAGAAATGAACAGACTACCGCTTTTCCAGTGATTCCTATTCCTCCTGACTCAGTGCCCAATCATGTCTTTCTGTGAACTGCCTTGCTGTTTTGCCAAAAGAGAAAACTTACTTTCCATCTATGTAAACTCCTAGAAGGGGGGAGAGCAGGAAGACAACTCAATTCAGCCCAAGAAAAATATAACTCTTGTGCATATCTCCAAGTATCTGACAGTGGCCCAATCCCCTGCCGACGTTGGTGGTCTGGGTTGGAAGCTATGATATGATTGAGGAATTAGAAGCGTTTTGCTAACCTCCCCTCCCTGTGTCAAATGGAGGAAATGATACACTTACCAAGCAGGAAGGAAGGGCTTGAAGCATATCACATTTAACACCACCCCTTTCCTGATGCTGGCAGATCCCAGAGAGTCCCTGGAATTTAGCTACAAAGGATGAAGCCTTGCTAGACTGTAATGAGAGGAAGAGTTTCGATGTTACAGGGGGAAAAGGAAGGAAGGAGTGATGAGAAAAGGATGAGAAATTCTGAGTTCTGAATTCAAGAAGCCAAACCTCTTTCTTTACATGAAATGCTAGTTAGCCGGGCTCGGTGGCTCAGCCTGTAATCCCGCGCCTTTGGGAGTCTGAGGTGAGTGGATTGACTAAGTCCGCGGGTTCGAGACACGCCTGGGCAGCGAGACCTCATCTCTACAATAAATCAAAAAATCAGCCAGACGTGGTAGCGTGCGCCTGTAGTTCCGACTACTCGGAAGACTGAGGCAGAAGGATCGCCGGATCCCAGCAGGTCGAGGCTGCGGTGGGTGGGAGCGGCCACTGCACTCCAGTCTGGGTGACAGAGTGAGGCCCCACCTCAAAAAAAATAAAAAA
>NW_007162238.1:0-770 GCF_000164805.1 Carlito syrichta
TTTTTCTTTGTGTTTTCTAATTTTGTTTGATAATGAATTTGAAGATGCCCCTCCGGTATGGGAACCATTGCCATACAAACTCTTAAAAGAGCTCAGGGAAGCTTGTTCCCAGTATGGACCTTTGGCCCCCTATACCTCCACCCTTATGGAACAGTTCACTAACCGTTGGATGACCCCATATGATTGGAAAATGCTTGCTAAATGCTGTTTAACAGGAGGAAATTTTTTGTTGTGGAAAGCGGAATTTGAGAATCAGGTTAAACAAATGGCTGCCCAAAACAGACAGGATGCACAAACCCACCCCAGATATTATTACTGCTGAAATGCTCATGGGGACTGGGGCTTATGAATCTGTGGATGCTCAAATGGCTATACCAAGAGATGCCCTAGTACAACTTAATATTTGTGCAGCCAGAGCTTGGAGAGCACTTCCTGCTAGTGCTAACCAAGCTACCCCCCTAGGAGAAATTAAGCAAAAGTCTGATGAAAATTATGAAGATTTTGTCTCTCGATTATAAACGGCTGTACACAGGATAACCATCAATGAGGAAGCAGCCGACATTTTGGCAAAACAATTGGCTTTTGAAATGCTAATGGAACCTGTCAGGCTCTCATAAGACCTGTCAGGAAGACAGAACAATTGAGTGACTACATCAGAATGTGTGCTGATGTCAACCCTGCTTATGTACAGGGTGTGGCAATAGCTGCGGCTCTTAGAGGAGAAACTTATACTCAGTTTGTGCAAGGGATCCAGAGTGGAACTAATAAGC
>NW_007162239.1:0-823 GCF_000164805.1 Carlito syrichta
TTTGTGCGGTTTTTCTCCCTCCCTACTTTTTCCTTCCTTCCACGACACCGTCTTCTTTAATTCTGTTATTCAGGGGTAAAGGGATTGTTTTACTTCTGTTTGTTCCATCTCCTATTCCTTTATGTATGCCCTCTTACTTTGGTCAATTCTGGAGTTGCACTGTAGGTTGGGGGTGGTCCTTTTTGCAGTTTTGAGATTTACTTAAGGGGGGAGCTGTGATTCAAAATCTATCTGCAGGTCCTGGTATTCGCTGACAGGTGTGTTGATAATCTGGAACCCACTTCCCACTGCCTTGGAATCTGTCCGTGCAGTGGGGCTGTAGGTTTACTCCCTGAAATAAAATGTGGTTAGCAGAGGGAAGAGAATGGAACAGACAGTGGGTTGAAGACGGGGTGGAGAGAAAAAGGAGTAAGGGGGGGAAACAAACGTGTGCCAACAAATGGAGAGAGAGACCTATACTGAAACAGATAAAAACTATAGACCACAGCTACAGATGATCCAACTCCCATACAAAAAAAAATAAAACATATAGTGATGCTAACATACAAGCTAACCAACCACCTTATTGGTGTGCTGTTCCTCTATACAAAGATATGGTTTACAGAGAGAAGAAAAGGAAGAGGGGGAAAAAATGAAAGAAAAAAAGGAACAAGACAGTAGGAATAGAATTAAGTCATTAAACTAACAGAATCAATGAAGCACACTCTGAGACATTTTGTTTAAGTCCAACATCCTTTCAGTCTGATTTCTATCTTTCTTTTCAAGCTGGTAAATTAGTTTGCAGTTAGGGTCAGTTGCCCCTGGTCTGCTGTGAAGGACAGTT
>NW_007162240.1:0-718 GCF_000164805.1 Carlito syrichta
CGGGTGGTCCTTTTTGCAGTCTTGAGATTTACTTAAGGGGGGAGCTGTGATTCAAAATCTATCTGCAGGTCCTGGTATTCGCTGACAGGTGTGTTGATAATCTGGAACCCACTTCCCACTGCCTTGGAATCTGTCCGTGCAGTGGGGCTGTAGGTTTACTCCCTGGAATAAAATGTGGTTAGTAGAGGGAAGAGAATGGAACAGACAGTGGGTTGAAGATGGGGTGGAGAGAAAAAGGAGTAAGGGGGGGAAACAAACGTGTGCCAACAAATGGAGAGAGAGACCTATACTGAAACAGATAAAAACTATAGACCACAGCTACAGATGATCCAACTCCCATACAAAAAAAAATAAAACATATAGTGATGCTAACATACAAGCTAACCAACCACCTTATTGGTGTGCTGTTCCTCTATACAAAGATATGGTTTACAGAGAGAAGAAAAGGAAGAGGGGGAAAAAATGAAAGAAAAAAAGGAACAAGACAGTAGGAATAGAATTAAGTCATTAAACTAACAGAATCAATGAAGCACACTCTGAGACATTTTGTTTAAGTCCAACATCCTTTCAGGTCTGATTTCTAGCTTTCTTTTCAAGCTGGTAAATTAGTTTGCAGTTAGGGTCAGTTGCCCCTGGTCTGCTGTGAAGGACAGTTCAGATCACTCTCCATTCACCACTCTGGCCTATGTCCTTTTCAAGCTTGTTTCTCCCGTTTCGG
>NW_007162241.1:0-717 GCF_000164805.1 Carlito syrichta
CTTATTTTCTTGTGGGCTACCTCATTGGTAGGACTATACCCTATAATATGTGTTATAGTGTAAAAATTATGTTGTTTGTCTTCCAGACAGCTACACCTTAAAAACCATAAATTCTTTCCTATCTCAACAAACTTGACTCTTGCAAATAGATTGTTTTCCCAGTGGATGTATACAGATGAATTTGGCATAGCAACTGGTCTCTTTATTTTTGACTGTGGGTTTTCTCTTCTCTAGGGACAATGCTTACAGAAAGCGATGGGAGAACATAATGGGGTAAAGAAAACTTGAGAGGTTGTATCAGTTAACTGTGACACAAATTCCAGCACCACATTGCAATAATCACTTAACTCACAAATCTATAGGTTGTCTAGAATTCAGCTGTTTTAGTTGAGTTCGGCTAGGGGTAGCTCTGCTCTGAGGGGTTTTCTTCCTTCCTTTGGGACCACACAACTCATACAGGCATGTTCTTCTCATGGCAATGGAAGAAGTGTGAGACAACAAGCCCAACCATGCAATAATTTTTCTTTATTTGCTTTGTTTTATTATAAAATGTGGGATACAAGTCAGGAGTAGGTACATAAGTAGTCTATGTGCAGGTGAAGTTTGAGCCTTCAATTGGTCTTCCCTTACTCTGGTTTAGAACCTGGTACACTTAGTGATGTCATATACCCTCCCAACCTCCCCTGGCGGTGTCTTGATTCTGCCAATCCCTCTCTC
>NW_007162242.1:0-771 GCF_000164805.1 Carlito syrichta
CTGGTCTCTTTATTTTTGACTGTGAGTTTTCTCTTCTCTAGGGACAATGTTTACAGAAAGCGATGGGAGAACATAATGGGGTAAAGAAAACTTGAGAGGTTGTATCAGTTAACTGTGACACAAATTCCAGCACCACATTGCAATAATCACTTAACTCACAAATCTATAGGTTGTCTAGAAGTCAGCTGTTTTAGTTGAGTTCGGCTAGGGGTAGCTCTGCTCTGAGAGGTTTTCTTCCTTCCTTTGGGACCACACGACTCATACAGGCATGTTCTTCTCATGGCAATGGAAGAAGTGTGAGACAACAAGCCCAACCATGCAATAATTTTTCTTTATTTGCTTTGTTTTATTATAAAATGTGGGATACAAGTCAGGATTAGGTACATAAGTAGTCTATGTGCAGGTGAAGTTTGAGCCTTCAATTGGTCTTCCCTTACTCTGGTTTAGAACCTGGTACACTTAGTGATGTCATATACCCTCCCAACCTCCCCTGGCGGTGTCTTGATTCTGCCAATCCCTCTCTCAAAAGTTGAGGTATCAACTTATGATAAATTGTGATAAATGTTTAGGACCTTCTTTTTTTTTGAGTTGGAGTCTCACTCTGTCACCCAGACTGGAGTGCAGTGGCCACTCCCGGCCACTGCATCCTCGACCTGCTGGGCTCCGGCGATCCTTCCACCTCAGTCTTCCAAGTAGCTGGAACTACAGGCTTGTGCTACCACGCCCGGCTAATTTTTGATTTATTGTAGAAATGAGGTCTCCCCAAGTTGC
>NW_007162243.1:0-1026 GCF_000164805.1 Carlito syrichta
AGTGCAGTGGTACATTCACAGTGACCGCATCCTCAACCTGCTGGGCTCATCCGATCCTTCTGCCTCAGCCTTCTGTGTAACTGGAACCACAGACTTGCACCATCACACCTGGCTAATTTGTGTATTTATTGAAGAGACGAGGTTTCATCAAGTTGCTCATGCTGGTCTCAAACCCCTGGACTCAGGCAATCCTCTCACCTCGGCCTCCCAAAGTGCTGGGATTATGGGCTTGGGTCAACATGCAGGGTCCATGCAAGCATTTTTAAGCTGCTGTTTACATCATGTCTGCTAGCCTCCTACTGGCCAAAGCATGACACATGGCCAAATGCAGAATCAAATCACGTGGAAGTGCAGTCTATCTACTAAAATGGGGAGGTAAGAAGCAGAGATTAGCTGGGCTCGGTGGCTCAGCCTGTAATCCCGCACCTTGGTAGGCTGAGGTGAGTGGATTGCCTGAGCCTAAGTGTTCGAGACCCGCCTGGGCAACTTGGTGAGACTTCATCTCTACAATAAATCAAATTTATCGGGTGTGGTAGCGAGTGCCTATAGTTCCAGCTACTTGGAAGGATGAGGCAGAAGGATCACTGGAGCCCAGCAGGTCGAGGCTGTGGTGGCCAGGAGCAGCCACTGCACTCCAGTCTGGGCGACAGAGTGAGACTCCAACTCAAAAAAAATATATCATAATAAAAAATATTGATTATAAAAAAAAGAAGCAGAAATTAATTTTTAATCTGCTTGTGTGGGGAAAAACAACTTTCTAAAATCTCAAATACTCTATTTAGTAACTTGCCTTAGTTAAAACAAAAGGCAAAATGCCAAGTTTCAATTTAAGACTGAATACTTCCAGAACCTGTGCTCTTTCTACCATACCACTGATGGCAACATATTATGATATTTTAGAAACAAAATAATGTGAAGGAAAGACAGTTTAGTAGACCTAAGAAAAAAATGTAACAACCTTCTTTGAAATCCCTAACTCATTAATAGTAGCTTAAGTGCTAAGAAAGTGAAACAGTGACAGGAGGA
>NW_007162244.1:0-812 GCF_000164805.1 Carlito syrichta
GGTCCATGCAAGCATTTTTAAGCTGCTGTTTACATCATGTCTGCTAGCCTCCTACTGGCCAAAGCATGACACATGGCCAAATGCAGAATCAAATTACGTGGAAGTGCAGTCTATCTACTAAAATAGGGAGGTAAGAAGCAGAGATTAGCTGGGCTCGGTGGCTTAGCCTGTAATCCCGCACCTTGGGAGGCTGAGGTGAGTAGATTGCCTGAGCCTAAGTGTTCGAGACCCATCTGGGCAACTTGGTGAGACCTCATCTCTACAATAAATCAAATTTATCGGGTGTGGTAGCGAGCGCCTATAGTTCCAGCTACTTGGAAGGATGAGGCAGAAGGATCACTGGAGCCCAGCAGGTCGAGGCTGTGGTGGCCAGGAGCAGCCACTGCACTCCAGTCTGGGCGACAGAGTGAGATTCCAACTCAAAAAATATATATCATAATAAAAAATATTGATTATAAAAAAAAGAAGCAGAGGTTAATTTTTAATCTGCTTGAGTGGGGAAAAACAACTTTCTAAAATCTCAAAATACTCTATTTAGTAACTTGCCTTAGTTAAAACAAAAGGCAAAATACCAAGTTTCAATTTAAGACTGAATACTTCCAGAACCTGTGCTCTTTCTACCATACCACTGATGGCAACATATTTTGATATTTTAGAAACAAAATAATGTGAAGGAAAGACAGTTTAGTAGACCTAAGGAAAAAATGTAACAACCTTCTTTGAAATCCCTAAACTCATTAATAGTAGCTTAGTGCTAGAAGTGAAACAGTGACAGGAGGAATACAAAATTCTGATTCTCATGCCAATACAAA
>NW_007162245.1:0-749 GCF_000164805.1 Carlito syrichta
TCGTCAGTTTTTTCTGGAAAATCCTATGATGTCAGGGTCCCACTTACAACACCTCCAGGAATTCTCATATTGAGTCAACTGCCTGGATCATTAATCTCTACAATTATTTTTCTTTCCAGAGATCTGGGATAGGGAGAAGGGTTGGGAAAGATTGGAGAAGGAAAATCAAAAGCATGTCTTTATATTCATGTAACTTATTTGTCTATGCAGGGTCAAAATAGCATTTTACAATGTTATCTATAAAACCATGTCTTACACACTTGTAGAGTTCTCTAAATAGCTTGCTTCCCATTTCTATATATTTTAGTTTCTTGGGATAGAAAAGGACTTAATGTCACTTTGATTATGGCTTTTTAATGAGGATTTCAGAGAAAGGAATGCAGAAAGTGAAGGAGGGAGGTAGGGAGGGAGAAGTAGCCTAATAAAAAGAGAGTACAAACTATGGAGCTGTAGTAAAACTTTCCTGTGTTTATCCTATGTCAAACTAATGCCAAATCAGGAAAAAAGGAAAGGACCCACAATTCCTCAAGGGGAGGAGATCATGAAAAGATGGTAGCCACAGGTCAGTTCATCTGGCTTCCTTATGGCCGTGAGAGATCTAAAACCTTCACTGATTGAGGGAATGTGGGAATCAGAAGGCAAACAACTTCAGCAGCCATTTAAGTGGGCCAGGACTGAAGAGAAAATTTCCAAGACAAAGGCTTTCTTTTCTACATATATGTATTTTTTTCTAGCAATTTACAGTGATT
>NW_007162246.1:0-775 GCF_000164805.1 Carlito syrichta
GAAGGAAAATCAAAAGCATGTCTTTATATTCATGTAACTTATTTGTCTATGCAGGGTCAAAATAGCATTTTACAATGTTATCTATAAAACCATGTCTTACACACTTGTAGAGTTCTCTAAATAGCTTGCTTCCCATTTCTATATATTTTAGTTTCTTGTGATAGAAAAGGACTTAATGTCACTTTGATTATGGCTTTTTAATGAGGATTTCAGAGAAAGGAATGCAGAAAGTGAAGGAGGGAGGTAGGGAGGGAGAAGTAGCCTAATAAAAAGAGAGTACAAGCCATGGAACTGTAGTAAACCTTTCCAGTGTTTATCCTATGTCAAACTAATGCCAAATCAGGGAAAAAGGAAAGGACCCACAATTCATCAAGGGGAGGAGATCATGAAAAGATAGTAGCCACAGGTCAGTTCATCTGGCTTCCTTGTGGCCATGAGAGATCTAAAACCCTCACTGATTGTGGGAATGTGGGAATCAGAAGGCAAACAACTTCAGCAGCCATTTAAGTGGGCCAGGACTGAAGAGAAAATTCCCAAAAAGACAAAGGCTTTCTTTTCTACATATATGTATTTTTTTCTAGCAATTTACAGTGATTCCTTTTTCCATCTGACAAGGGTTGTGGACACATAGTTTTTGTGCATGGATTAATGGGTCTTATAATTATGAATTTAAAAATAGTTGTATCAGTTAGTGAACTACAGGTTAATGAAACATCTTGAGTAAATTAGAGACTGAAGTTAAGTCTGGAGGGGATTATCTGCAATATAAAGTAAA
>NW_007162247.1:0-789 GCF_000164805.1 Carlito syrichta
GACTTATCTAGCTACCTAACATTTAGCTCGCTGGCTTGCCAGCTGTCTTAACTACCTAACTACGTAACTATCCTGCTGGACAGCAGGCTGAGTTCAGTAGGTGACTTAACTAGCTAGCCATCTGGCTAGCAAACTGTCTTAAAGCTAGCTATCCTGCTTGGCAGCTGGTTCTCCACGTCACTTAACTAACTGACTTAACTAGCTAGGGATCTGACTTAAATAGCTGACTTAACTAGCTAGCTACCTAGCTAGCCAGCTGACTTAACTAACAGATTCAACTAGCTAGCTACATAGCTAGCTATCATATAGCTAGCTGACTTAACTAGCTGACTTAACTAGCTGGCTAGCTGACATACCAAGCTGACTTAACTGGCTACCTACCTAGCTACCCAGCTGACTTAACTAGCTGAAATAACTAGCGAGTCAGAAGGCTACACATCTGATGTGACAAGCTTTTTAACTAGCTATCCAGCTGACTAGACAACTGATGTAACGAGCTGACTTTAGCTAGCCAGCTGGTTAGCCAGCTGACTAAACTAGCTGACTCAACTAACTGGCCAGGTTGCTAGCCAGCTGCCTTAATTTCCTAACTACCTAGCTAACCAGTAGCCTAGCCAGCTGACTTAACTATCTGACTTAATGAAATAGCTAGCTGGCTAGTCAGCAGACGAAAATAGCTAGCTACCTAGCTAGACAGCTGTATAGCCAGCTGACCTAACTAGCTGACAAACGAGATAGCCTGATGGTTAGCCAGCTGATTTAACTACCTACCTACCTACATTTCCCGCT
>NW_007162248.1:0-912 GCF_000164805.1 Carlito syrichta
AGTGGGCAGGGCAATGGAAGTCTCTGCCTTGAGGATGGCAAGGCAGTTTAAGCAGATCTGTTTTCTCCGGTTAGTCTGGGTCCTCTGATTGGGGTCTCACGCTGAGTGCCTCAGCTAGGGTGGACCCGGAGTTCCAGAGCTCCAAAGTTCCAAAGGGCAGGCTCTAGACAGCGAGAGTGGTGCTGGGACCCAACAGAGGATTTCAGCCAGAAATGGAACTAGCGTCTCTGAGGGGTGGGTGCCCAGAGCCTCCCTGTGTGACCGGTGGCTTGATGCCGGGTGCCCGGGCTGGAGACAATGCAGCCGGGGAGGGATCTGGAGGGGGCTGGGACCGGAGACTTCCACACACGAGTAGAACGGCAGCAGTGGGGGGAGGGGCGCAATATCTGGCCTTGCGTGGGAGTGAAGTTCCCGGGCCTGCCCCTAGCGTGGTTGGTGGTGGGCTGGGGGATGGGGGTAGCGAAGTGATAGCCTTTTTGGGAACTCACGTTCAGAGAATCTCACCAGTTCACCTATGCCGTCATCATCTTGCCCCGTCTCCTAGACTATTTTTATTAGGGTTCTCCAGAGAGACAGAACCACTAAGAAATATAGAGCTAGAGATAGACATAAATATAGATACAAATAAAGATACATAATAGGGAATTATTGGGGGATCTTATTAGGGGTTCATGTGACTGTGGCTGAGAAATTCTAGAAAAGGCTGTCTACAAGGTGGAGGCCTGGGATGATGGTAGTATGGCTCACTCTATGTGTGAAGACCTCAGCACTAGAGAAGTTGACAGTGTAACTCTCAATCCAAGGTCAGAGGCCAGAGAACATGAGGGCCGTGATGTGATGAAGTCTTACAGTCCTAAAGATAGAAAGCTTAGAGTTTTGATGTCCAAGGACAAGAGAAGAACAGTATATCCC
>NW_007162249.1:0-702 GCF_000164805.1 Carlito syrichta
CCGAAGAACCAGCTTTTTGTTTCATTGATTTTTTGTCTTCTATGTCCTGGATTTGGGTTTTTAGTTTGGTGATCTGGATTCTTCTGCTGAAATTAGGGTTTTTGTGGTCTTGCTTTTCCAGCTTCTTTAGGTGGCTTGTTAGGTTGTGAATTTCTGTTCCTTTCATTTTCTTCATGTGTGTTTGTAGGGATATAAATTACCCTCTTACTACAGCTTTCAGTGCATTCCAGAGATTATGGTAAGATGTTTCTTCATTTTCATTTGTTTCCAGGTATCTTTTGATCCCTGTTTTGATTTCATCGTTGACCCAGGAGTTGTTTAGCATCATGCTGTTTAGTGTCCATGTCTTTGTTGGTTTTGGGGGGACTTAGTTGGTGTCAATGTTTATTTTTATTCTACTGTGGTCCGAGAAGGTGTTTGGTAGAATTTCGGTCCTTTTAAATTTGCTTATGCTTGATTAAGGCCGAGTATATGGTCGATCTTAGAATATGTTCCATGTGGTGATGAGTAGAATGTGTATTCTGTGGTCTTTGGAGGAAGTGTTCTGTAGGTATCAATTAAGTCGATTTGGTCCAAAGTCACATTGAGGTTCCGGAACTCCTTGCTGATTTTTTGTCCTGATGATTTGTCTAGGTTTGTGAGTGGGGTATTAAAGTCCCCAGTTATGACAGTGGTAGAGTCAATATCTTTCTTTAGTTTTCC
>NW_007162250.1:0-3603 GCF_000164805.1 Carlito syrichta
CAGCCACTGCACTCCAGTCTGGGCGACAGAGTGAGACTCCAACTCAAAAAAAAAAGTTCAACTGCTAAATTGCTTAGAAAATTAAAATACTTCTTTCAATGCTGATTATTAATTATTTGTAAAGGTAAACCCATTGCAAAAAGCTTCAGGGCACATGCCAATTAACTGTTTTTAAGCCATAAAAATATAAATAGCTGCAGCTGAGAATTTTTTTTTTTTTTTTTGAGTTGGAGTCTCACTCTGTCGCCCAGACTGGAGTGCAGCGGCCGCTCCAGGCCACCGCAGCCTCGACCTGCTGGGCTCCGGCGATCCTCCTGCCTCAGCCTTCCAAGTAGCCGGAATTACAGGCATGCACTACCATGCCCGGCTGATTTTTTGATTTATTGTAGAGATGAGGTCTCCCTGCCCAGGCGGGTCTCGAACCCACGGGCTCAGGCAATCCACTCTCCTCAGTCTCCCAAAGGTGCAGGATTACAGGCTGAGCCACCTAGCCCGGTGAGAAATTTAATTACCAAGTAATGTCTTTTATTCTGAAAAGTTGTTTTACAACATGCCCTGAAGGTCATAAAACTAGAGTCTCTGGAGATTAAGTAGACAGGTAGTCAACAGCATTTATTGATTTATCCTCTGAGTAGAAGCTGAAGCCATGAACACAGGAGCTTCTGATTCCTGAAAATATGATTTGGTTTCTTGTAACCTTATGTGGACTGGACATCTGAGAGTCATACAGGAGCAATGCCACATATCACTGAGAAATGTGGCATGTTCCTGCATAGACAATAACATTTTTTCTTCCTGACGAATTCTAGGATGACTTTGCCTGACTTGATGACAACTGGTATCATTAAAATTGTAAATCTCCATAATTTTACTGAGCAGTTCATTTAGTAACTATTTTTGAAAGAAGACTACTTGATCATAATTGCTAACATTATATATTTTTAATCTAAAAATGTGTGTCTATTTCCTAAAATTTTTATGGACAGTTCTAGCCAGGGAATTTTAATTGATGCTTTCTTTAATAGTAACAAAATATCCTGAATCTAACTAATTTAAGAAAAAAGCAGTAGAGAAAAAAATAAAGAATTAACATATAAAATTGGAGAGATACTGCTAACTAATTCAAAGGAAAAGCTAAAGAACTAGGTTTCTCGTAGGAAAATAAGGTCAGCTCACCAATCTCAGCAGCAGCCAAATTCAGTGTTTCTTATTCAAGTCATTGACATCAGAATTAACCAGAAATAGTTGTCCATGATAGTCTTTCTTTGTGAAATTCTATGTACGATTTTAATGATGAGTAGTAAAGTCTGTCTAGCACGATTGATGTGCATGTCAGACTTTTAAATTGGGCATGGCATTCAAGCAGGTCTGCTGATGCCATTCTACCGATAATTATGTGCAATGGCAAACTTGCAATGGCAGGCCACTCTAAGCAAAATTTTAAAAAAATGTACTGCTATTAAAGAACAGTAAAGGAAAGATTTAGAAATTTCTCAAGTAAATTACTCAATAATATTTTCTTTCCACAGAAAGCTAAATTGACCCATATAACATTCATCTAAAGAGGAGAATAAGTGGCATGGTCTATAAGCAGGCGGGCTGTCCTCTTCCAATGTGGCCTGCCCCATTATTATTAAAAACACAATGAATAGCCCACACATAATGCCTAGGGAATAATAACGGAATTTGCACACAGATTTTTTTAAAAACATTATTCATTATAATATCTAAGAGTATATAGTATACACAAATAAACATATTTTATTTGAAAAGTAAATTTTACTGGGAAGGGTATTCTGGGGGAAAAAAGCAAAAACAATTATCAACCCATAAAACCATACTCCAAAGTTCCTCTTAATTGGCTTCTTCTCTGGAATAGGAAAATGTCGTCTTTAATATCAAAGTTGGAAAGGGTATTTAGGGCAGAGAGCTCTAATTGAATTCCCTGAAGCATGGCACTTCTTGGTGGCAGCTTGAGGATAAGAATAGGGTCTCCTAAAGTCCTGAGATTGCTCAACACTGAGATGCACAGGGTAATCTGTGCCTATCTGCTCACATAGACTTTTGAGAAGTAATATATTTTCCATCTGGAGTTGGAAAGGGGCTTCTCAAGTGATCTGAGTGTCTTTCAGGTTTGGAAGCTGAGAGAAATCTGACAAATGCAGCAGATGAGATACTTCTGAGAGCAGAGAGAATTTTTCTCTGGTCTTAAAAAAGAGCGGCAGTTCAGAGATTGTCTCTTGCTTGATCACATGCATAGAAAGAACTGTACCTTCTGGTTATGCTTTCTTCACACAACCTAGCCCTAATCTAAGGATGTAAAAGAAAAACAAACAACCAATATGCATATATATATGTATACATGCATATGTATAGTTTGTTTTTCTTGTGCGTGTGTGTGTGTGTGTGTATGTGTGTGTGTGTGTGTGTGTGTGTGTGTGTGTGTGTGTGTGTGTGTGTGTGTGTGTGTTTCTCCTTAAGGGCACAAGGAACCACAAAAAGGAATAACAAACACAACCTGGAGATTAAGTTGATTACATTGAAGGAGTCATTGGAATAGACAGATAATAACCTTAACAAAATTATAATATAAGTCCCAGAGGATCACCAGTTAAACTATTAAAGTCATAATATTAATATTTCAAAGCTCATTTAAATATGTGGAAGACTGGGACATCCCTATTCAGCACCAAGTTAGTGGCTTGAAAGATCGTGTAAAATGATCAACTCAGAAACCACAGAAAACAACAGAAATGGCAGGTAATGAAAATAGTAAGATATTATTTAATAGCCAGGCATGGTGGTGTGCTTCTGCATTTCCAGCTACTTGGAAGACTGAGGCGGAAGGATCACCTAAACGCAGCAGGTTGAGGCTGCAGTGGTTTAGCATGCACTCCAACCTGGGCAAGAGTGAGACTTCAACTAAAAAAAAAAGATATTATTTAGGATAGCTGCCAGAAATATAACTAAAAATTGTGTGCATTTTAGAATAAGACAAAAGAATTGATGACAATAAATGACTAAATGAATCAAAAGGGGAAATATATCTGATCCAAAGAAAGATGTAAGAGACCCATCAAGTGTCAGACAGGATTAATTAAAAATGCCTTTACCATCCTTGTGGACATCTTGAATTCTAAGGAAAATGACAATAATCTACAGGCTGTAGTCAATCACAGCAAATTAATTATTGAAGAAACAGAAACATACTAACAGTGGTTTCCCACTGATAACACTATGAAGTAGAAGTCCACAAGACCTAGAGAAAAATGCTTAATCCAAGAATAGAATACTCGCCTGTAATATAATCATTTTTTTAATTTCAAGAACAAAATATCTTTAGTCATCATGTTGTGCAATAGTGTTATTTCTCCTAACTAAAATTTTGTGTCATTTTACCAAAATCTCTTCAATTATCCCAAACCACACGTTCCCTCAGGTAACCACCATTCTATGAAGTTGATGTACAAGTTCATAGCATTTGTTTTTGGCATGTCAACACTGCGGTGCTGGGAGCTTATCATTTGTCATTTGGACTCACAGTCTTGTGCTTGTGAATACACCTTGCATTTTGCAGATGTGAAGAAAATCAGGGCTATTGTG
>NW_007162251.1:0-4753 GCF_000164805.1 Carlito syrichta
GCAAATTAATTATTGAAGAAACAGAAACATACTAACAGTGGTTTCCCACTGATAACACTATGAAGTAGAAGTCCACAAGACCTAGAGAAAAATGCTTAATCCAAGAATAGAATACTCGCCTGTAATATAATCATTTTTTTAATTTCAAGAACAAAATATCTTTAGTCATCATGTTGTGCAATAGTGTTATTTCTCCTAACTAAAATTTTGTGTCATTTTACCAAAATCTCTTCAATTATCCCAAACCACACGTTCCCTCAGGTAGCCACCATTCTATGAAGTTGATGTACAAGTTCATAGCATTTGTTTTTGGCATGTCAACACTGCGGTGCTGGGAGCTTATCATTTGTCATTTGGACTCACAGTCTTGTGCTTGTGAATACACCTTGCATTTTGCAGATGTGAAGAAAATCAGGGCTATTGTGGGCTAAAGAAGATGGATTGCCCAAGTGGAAAAAACAAACACTTCTGACAAATTATTCCATTTGAATTTAAAAGAGGAGTAAAAGCGATGGAGACAGCTTGCAACATCTGTGCTGTGTTCAAGGAGAATGTCATGGGGAAAGCACAGCAAGGAAATGGTTTTGTTGTTTCAAAGAGGGCTGCTTTGAACCTGAGTGATTCTACATGTTCAGGAACAACCAGGTTGTTATGAAGACTGTTTGAATGTCTTAATCCACAGTGATCCACCTCAGTCAACTCGAGAATTGGCAAATGTAATGAAATGTGACCAGTCAACCATCATGTGAGATTTACGTTCCATGAGCAAGAGAAAAATAGTATGAATTTATGAACCAACCCAATACTTTATACTTTTATGAGATCAATCTTTTTAGATTGTACATGTGTATGTTATTAGGCAGTGTGTATCTTTATATACCTGCCTTATTTCATTTAACATGTCTTCCAGAATTATGCATTTGTTGCAATTGACAGGATTTTTATTTCTTTTAAGGCTGAATAGTATTTCATGTGATGTATACCACATTTCCGTTATCCAGTTATCTGTTGATGGACACTTAGTTTGCAAAGAATACTGCAGTAATCATGAGAATGCAGTTATTTCTTTGATTTCACTTCTTTGGATGTATGTAATGTAGTGAGATTGATGGATAATAAGGTAGTTTTACTTTTTTTTGAGAAACATCCATATTGTTTTCCATAACAGCTGTACTAATTTATATTCCCAAAGAGTGTGAGAGAGGTCCTTTTTCCACATACTTGACATTTGCTATCTTCTGTCTTGTTGTTGAGACAAAATAATGAGATATTATTTTTTCATACATGTTTTACTATATCACATATCTCATGATTGTTTTATTTAATATAATCTCATTATTGTTTTATTTGCATTTTTTATGATAACTTGTTGTGGTGAGCATTTTTAAAGTTACTTGTTGGCTGTTTGTATATCTTATTTTGAAAAATGTCTATCCAGGTCATTTGCTCATTTATAAATTGGGTTATTTGTTCTCTTGCTATTGAGTTGTTTGTGTTGCTTACGCATTTGGGATATTAACGCTTTATGTGAAGGAAATCAGAGTATAAGCTGATAAGCTCCTTACATTTCTTGGCTTGTGTTCAAGGAACCAAGCCTATATTTCCTTTGTCTCCCCTGACCTTTGGTTGCAATTCCATGGATAGCAGAGTGGTGCCATGCCTAGCCCAGAGGCTGTCTGTCTTAAGGGATTGCCTTGCTTTTAAATTAGCATAGACGTTAAGATAAGCATAGTTTAGACATTAACATATATCTTGCTTGTGTGGTTTTGCCCTCCCTTGTGTGATTTTTGTCCTATATAAGAGGCATGTGGTGAAAATAAATTTGCTCTCTCTTGCTCCTTTCTACCTGGGAAAGAGTCCTCCCAATCCCACTGTTTCTCTGTCTCTTTCTTTCTCATTCCCTCTCCCAACCTCAGGCCCTGCTCACCAGAGGCTAGAACTCCACAAGTTTTATCAAATGTAGAGTTTGTAAATATTTTCTCCAAATCTGTAGTTTGTTTATTCACTCTGTTGTTTTCTTTACTGTGCAGCAGTTTTATAGTTAGGTGTAATTCCATTTGTTTATTTTTGCTTCTTTTGTATGTATTTTGGGGGGTCATATCCAAAGAATTTTTGCCCAGATCAATGTCATAGAGGTTTTCCTTTTTGTTTTCCTCTTGGACTTTCATACTTTTAGATCTTACATTTAAACTGTTAGTTCAGTTTGTTTATTTCTGTGTATGGTGCAAGTTAAGTGTTCAATTCTTTTCTCTGTATGTGCATATATAATTTTATAAAACAATTTACGGAGTAGCAGTTTTTTTCCCCAATGTTTGTTCTTGGCAACTTTATCAAAATTAAGTTGGATGTAGATGTGTGGGTTTATTTCTGGGGTCTCTATTCTTTTTCATGTCTGTTTCTGTTTTTATGCCAGTATCACATTGTTTTGATTAGTATGGATTTGTAATGTATTTTGAAGTGAGGATGTATGATCATTTTAGGTATTTTTGTTTATTTCTGTTTCTTTTTTTCCCCCCTTAGTATTGCTTTGGCTATTCAGGGTCCTTTGTGATTCCAAATTAAGTTTAGGATTTCTTCTTCTATTTTGGTGAAGATTATTATAGGTATTTGATATGGATTCTATTGAATATGTAGATCACTTTGAGTAATATGGACATTTAAAAATATTAGTATTTCTGACTAGTTACCTGTGATATTGTTCCACCTATTTGTGTTGCCTTCTATTTATTTCACCAATATCTTACAGTTTTCAGTATACAGCACTTTTACACCATTGGTTAGATTTATTTCTAAGTATCTTATTCCTTTGCATCAATCATAACTATGACTATTTTCTAATTTTTTTAATAGAAAGTTTGTGGTTAATGTGTTAAAATACTACTTATTTTTGTTTGTTTATTTTGTATCCTACAACTTTACTGAATTTGTTTATTAGTTATTACAGGCTTTTAGTGGAGTCTTTAGAATTTTTTTATATATAAATTATGTCACCTGCAAACAGAGACAATTTAACTTCTGTTTTTTTCAATTAAAATAATTTATACACACACATATATACACATATGTATACACACACACATATATATACACACACATACATATACACACACACACACACACACACACACACACACACACATATTTTAGCTAATTGCTCTGGCAAAGACTTGGTACTATTTTCAATAGAAATAGCAATAGTAGACATTCCTGTTCTATTCTGGATCTTAGAGACAAAAGCTTTTAAATTTTTCCTGTTGAGTATGTTAACTGTGGTTTTTTAAAATATGGTCTACATTGTGTTAAGGTGCATTCATTCCTAAGTAATGTGTTGAGAGCTTGTATCATAAGGAGGATGTTGAATATATTTAAATAATTTTTCTGTTTCTGGTGAAATAATCTTATGGTTTTTATTCTGTATTCTGTACTTGTGGTTTATTACATTTAGTAGTTTGCATATGATTAATCATTCTTGCTTCCCTGGGGCAAATCTCATTCAATTATATTGAGTCATCTATTGAATTTAGTTTGCTAGTATTTTGTTGAGGACTTTGGAATTTCTATTCATTAGGAACATGGGTCTATAATTTTCTTTCTTTTTTTGTGTGGCCTGCTTATCTGGTTTTGTTATAGTGGTGATGTTGGTCTTATAAAATACACGTTTGGAAGTATTCCATCCTTTTCAATGTTTTTGGAAAAATTAAAAAGTTGATATTAGTTTTTCTTTAAATGTTTGATAGAATTAAGTATAGAAGTCATTAGTCTAAGGATTTTCTTTGAAAGAAACGTTTTATTAGTGATTCAATAATCTTACTCATTTTTATTCTGTTCACATTTTCTGTTTCTTCATAATTTATTCTTGCTAGGTTATATTTGTTAAGAAATTTATCCACTTCTACATTTATCCAATTTATTGATGCACAGTTTTTGATAATACTATTTTATGATCCTTTGTATTTCTTTTCTATCAGCATAATGTCACCTTTTCCATTTCTGATTTCATTAATTTGAATCTTCTTTTTTCTTAATCTGGCTAAAGTTTAGTCTATTTAAAACACTTTCTTAAAAAAACTCTCAGTTTTGCTTCTCTTTTCTCTATTTTTAGTTTCTATTTCATTTATTTCTTCTCTGTTCTTCATTGGTGCCCTCTCCACTAAATTTGGGCTTTGTTTTGTATCTCTAATTTTTGAAAGATATAATGTATCAGTGTTACATTGTAGCAATAGAATGTTGCACTGTTTATTTTAGACATTTATCTCTTTCAATCTCGTTTGTGAAAGTAGGTATTTATTGCTACTTTTTAGCTTCTAGATGGTTAGGAATATAAGATGGGGACCCCATAAAAACCCAGAATTATATTTTGGAGGGCAGGATCCTTTTAGTACAGGCTGTCCCCACTAGGTAAGTGTTCTGGGAACCCATTAGCATCAGTGGACCAGCTAACATTGTTGCAAAAGGCTGCTTTCAGCTTCAATTACTTTTTTTTTTGAAGACTCTTTCAACTCATTTGCTCATTTCAGTAATGGGCAATTGACAAGCGCACCTGCCAACACTGCACTGAAAGTTCAGTAAGTTTTGACCCAAAATGGGATAATCCCCATATCCCACCTGCCCCATTCACCCAGGTTTGCTCCAAGCACCATTTTTGATTCTCCAGATGAAAAAAAAAAAATCCCTAAAAGAAAATGTTTCACTAAGGTGGAACAGGTGAAACAAAAAGCAGCAGAAGCACTAGAGAGTATCAACATGACAAATT
>NW_007162252.1:0-4880 GCF_000164805.1 Carlito syrichta
GAATGAGCAAAATCTGCAAATAAAAAACCCTCTATACTTTCAATAAATGGCTTTGTCACTTGAACAGTAGTCCCAGTCCTATTCTTTCTCCCCATTCTTTCTAATTCTCTTTACAGGTGTGGAATCCGTCTCACCTCCAGGAACTCTAGACCCTGCAGGAGCTGGACTCTGGCACCATGGGAAGCCATGTTTCCTGGGGACCTTGACCTGGGCATTCCCAAACAACACATGTGGCCTTGTCCCCTGGATAATGTCCAGATGTCCATTGCAGATGTTGACAGATGAGGTCATGGCCCCTATGGCTGTGAAGACCTAAAACTCTCAAACTCTTTAACAGAAACCAAAACCTCTTCTGTGCTTCAATTTATCCAGCACTCCTTTGCTTCCTGGAGGATACTGTCTTCCACTCCAGCTGCTTCACAATACCCATGCCATGTTGGTCTGGACACACATAATCACAGCTTATCAGAAAAACCTCATCTCTTCATGGCATAACTCAAGGAAGCAAAAATGATCCTGAGGTTCTTAGACTCCCTCCAAATTTCTTGAGTATGTTTTTTCAACTGAGTCACCAATGTTCATACTCAAGCTTCAACCCCAAAAGACAGAGCAGTGCTTTTTCTTTTTTGGAACAAGACTGTACTTTACATCCTGTCCCCAGCTTCTCACTCTGCATTACTCCAAAATGAGTCCTCCAAGCCAAATTCCTGAAGGATATCATTCCCAGACTTCAGAATTTTGAGTCAATCATCTTAACTTTTTTCAAAGCTTAAATATTATGACTCCCTTTCTCTCTCTCTCTCCCTCTCTCTCTCTCTCTCTCTCTCTCTCTCTCATGTTGGGCCCAATTTGGAAAGCAAAGCTGATAAATTTCTTTTTTGATCTACATGAAATCCACGTTCCCTTCTTCTGGGATAAAAAGACCAGTCTGAAGAGCAAACAGTCCCCAAAATCTAAAGCAAAGAAAAATAATCAAGAGGGAAAAATATGACAATTGTTGTTTCAAAACGTGAAGACACGTTGAACAAATAAAAGGTAAAGGATGGACATGTCAGCTCAAGGAAGTCAAAAATGCACATGAGCAGACCAGGGCTCAGGAAGATTGGGATGTGAGATCTGGCCTCATCTTTGACAGGAGAGAGGCATTGGGTGGAGGAAAGGGAGATAACCTCAGAAGACCCAAGTCCTGGCCAAGTGTGGGGAGGAGGACAGAGGTATAAAATCACTCTGGCACTCAGAAAACTTTCCGAAGGGACTGAGATTTCAGAGGCGATGTGAGTGCCTAAGCTTGCTGAGAACAGGTCAAAGACTGTTCCTAACTAGATGGGCATGAGACAGCTGAGGAGGGTGGGTCACAAAGATCTGACAAAGAAGGTGACCTGGGATTTGGGCTAGAGCATGGGCATCATCTGGGCACACTAGTGATGTTAAAGGGATCCAGAAAACTACATGTGGGTTCTTCCATGATCACTTTATGCCTCTCCAATAGAGCACCATGGACAGATTCTCCTGCAGGCAGGACCAACTGCAAACGCCATCTTTGGAGGTCACACTCTGTTCTCTTTTAATAACTCCTTACTCCCCTAGACTATAGTCTCTTTCTGGAGAATTCCTCTGGGGATACATCACCAGGTAGATGGAGGGAGGAGACAGAAGATACCAGCAGTATAAGACAAATATCTGTCCCATTCAGGTTTTCTTCAATTTGGCTGAGTTCTACTTTTTCAACTGTCTTTTTCATTAGAATGTGTTCCATCCAAGTAGTTTTAACTGGTCATCAGACATATTTAGAAGTTTCTTCTACAGCCTTTGTTCATATGTTTGTTGATTTATTCATTAATTTTGTGTTGATTATCAACTGTATTCTTGATGCTCTCATAAACAGTCTCATAAGCACTCAAGACCCAGTTGAACACGGTAGGTATAATCTTTTCCTGCATAAGTTCCCCTAATTCTGCTGATTGAAACAGCATCCATTTTTAATATTCATTTTCAAAAACCTACTTTCACAATTACACTGAAGATGTTGTGACTCCCTGTCCCATGGAGGTCAATTTCTGAGCATTATTGTCAATCGGCAAGGAACTTGGATTGTAGAGATTTGGAATAAAAACATTAACCACTGGAGAAGAGGGAAGAAGTGATTAAGTTAGTTTTACTCAAGTGATGCTATGAACTCCATCTAGATCTGAGAGAAAAAGAGAGATTTCCATAATCTATATGAAATTATAAATAATTATAATAAAATTTGGACATGCAGTTTGGGATAGTTTTGGCAATTCTTAAGCAACCACTGTAAATTCAAACAGAAAACATTTACTAGAGTAGACACTACAGAAGGGCTGGGAACCTGTCCATAGTCTACAGTCTGTATCTCTCTTAAGATCCCTGGTTGGGAGGAGCATACCTCAGACAGGCCTGAAATGTAAAACCAATCAATTTGCCTCTCTCTTTCTACATGCAGTTACCTATATGCCAAGATAAAGGGGTTGCATATGTAGATTGCAAAAACAGTTCTTTCTGCTGGGTTACAAAGTGTGTAGAATTAAGAGTTATTCATATGGGGTTGGTATCAGGCTTACTGGTTCCCAGTGGAGTCAGGGGAGGCTCCAGTGTCTCACAGCTTTCAGGGATGTTTCAGTTGTGAGCTTCTGAGCAGCAGAAGCAGTGGAGCATTCTCAATGTACCTATGATGGAAAGGACTTCACAGAATTCAAGAAAAATATCCCAACCTGGGTCCTCTTGGACCCAGAAACACAGATTACCAAGCAGAAGTGGGAGACAGAAACAGTCTATGCTCAGCAGGTCAAGGCCTGAGGAGAGTGCTCTCAGATGCTATGGAGGTGCCTGGATGGCAGCAGGAATCTTCTGGATTGGCAAGGTCTGCACTGCTTCCTGATGTCCGGTACAGAACTGAGAAAGACCAAGATGATCTAAGACTTGAAGGTCAGGGAACATCTCCGGCCACTTCAATCCCCCAAGTTTCACCTCTCAGGATGGATGCCTTCCTGGGAAGACATGACATGAAATCCAAAATGAGCATCAATCACAATTTGAGGCAGGACGGGCCAAGAAAGACTCAGGTTCAACAGTGGACTCCGCTAAATCATCTTCACTTAACAGATGAATATGCTGGGATTCAAAGAGGTTAGGGCAACTTTGTCCATAAGATGAAGAGCTGAGACAATGCAGTTGACAAGATGAAATAGCCAACAGCAACAGCAAATCTCTAATAATGCCTAATTATTAAAATTTAAAAACAAAAAACTAGATTTTGTAACCTATTTACCAAAACCACATGAATTTGTTTTGTTTTGTTTTGTTTTTGAGTTGGGGGTCTCATCCTATTGCCCAGGCTGGAGAGCAGTGGCATGATCACGGCTCACTGCAGCCTTGACCTCCTGGACTCAGGCGTTCCTTCCACTTCAGCCTTCTGAGTAGCCAGGATATAAGTGTGTGCAACCACACCCAGCTAATTTTTTGGTATTTTGTAGACATTGATCTTGCTATGTTGCCCTGGTTGGTCTCGATCTCCTAGGCTCAAGCGATCCCCTGACCTCAGTCTCTCAAAGTGCTGGAATTACAAGTGTGACCCTCCAAAGCCACATAAATCTAATAAAAAATTGCAATTCAAACATTCCTATCAATTTTGTACAATTGAGTTTGATAGTCAGTGTTGCCAAGAGCTTCACCGGTAAAAGGACACAAACCTGGAATTGTATGGGAGGGGCTTCTGGGAGGGGTTGTGGGTGAGCAGAATGTTGAACAGGGACAACATTTTTATTGGCTGATGGGCACATATTTCAAAAGGACAAGGAAAGTTTCTATCCTGTTTCTTTCTCTGTCCCTAGCGCTTATCCCAGTGCTTGGCAGAAAGAAGACACTCAATGAACATATTCAAAAATAGATCAAGGGATAAATGAGCAAAGGCAATGAGAAAGCACCAGACATATTTGAATTATTGAGGCCAATCTGGTGGAATCAGAGTTCATGAAGTCAGTTGAGGGTAGGGTAGGTGGTAGTGATAAGTACAAAAAGGAGGTGGATAGCTCTGGGGGCCCAGTGGATATGTCCAATTTTATCCGATGCATAGGAACGTTGTGAGGAACGTTGTGAACGTTGTGTTTCCCTAACAGCATGTGTTCTATACTGCCCTATTCCTCTAGGTCAGCAGTTCTCAATTTTTTTGTGCCATTGGATTCAGTGTCAATTATTCTAAGACAAATTGTAATGCATAAAATAAGACTCATAAGTTACAGCGAACTCCTATTATATGGAAACCAGGTCTCTGCGTGCACTTTTGGGGACTGATGGACTGTTTGCAGAAGAGTCTCCCAAGTACAAAGTGACATGCTATTTTAAAAAGAACAGGAGTTTAACAAAGGAGGAGATAATTTGTGGCAATGAGACTGTTCAGTGTGGGGCCTCCTCAAATTGCACTTGCAAGGGGGAGGAGGGGTCTTACCTGCAGAAGAATCTGTCTGTGGTGCTTTGTTGGAGGAGCAGGAGGGGACCATGAAAGGACCCACATGTGGTTCTTTAAAATGCTTTAGGGTTCCTTGTGTGTCCAGTCGCGGCCAATGGTTCAGCCCCACCTCTCTCATCAGGTTCTTATGACCCTACCCTCTGAGCTGTCTTACATCCCCCTGGTTAGGGACAAACTTTTGACCTTTTCTTAGGTCCTACATCTTCAAATCTCCTCTGAAATCTCAGTCCCTACAGGAAGCTTTCTCTAGGTGTCTGAATGACTCTGTACCCCTCCCACTCTCCCCATACCTGGTAAAGTGAGTCTTCTGAGATTTCTTTCCCCTCCTCCATCCCACCCCTCTCACCTGTCACAGATGGGACCAGTTTTGGCCTGATAATGTGGAATTTGCTTT
>NW_007162253.1:0-734 GCF_000164805.1 Carlito syrichta
TAACCAGCTGGCTAGATAGGGAGCCAGCTAGTTAAGTCAGCTGGCTCAGCAGCTGGTTAGCTCTTTAAGTCAATTATTTAAGTCAGCTGGCAAACAGCTGGCTAGCTAGTTAAGACAGCTCATTAAGTCAGTTGGCTATCCAGCTGGTTACCTATTTAAAAAGCTAGTCAAGTCAGATGGCTATCCATCTGGCTAGCTAGTTATTTCAGCTAGTTAAGCTGACTAGCTAGCAAGCTAGCTATATAAGTCAGCTAGTTATGTCAGCTAGCTAGCTAGTTAAGTCAGCTAGTTAATGCAGCTGGCTAGCTAGATAACTAGCTAGGTAGCTAGCTAGTTGAACCAGGTAGTAAAGCCAGTTGGTTAGCTAGGTAGCTAGCTGGTTAATTCAGCTAGTTATGTCAGCTTGTTTGCTAGTTAAGTCAGCGAGTTAACTCAGCTGGCTAGCCAGCTGCCTAGCTGTTTAGTTAGCTAATTAAGTCAACTGGCTAGCCAGTTAGCTAGCTAGTTAAGGAACCTTGTTAAGTCAGCTCACTAGCAAGTTGGATAGCTAGGAAGCTTTGGTAGTTAAGTCAGCTGGTAATAGAGCAGGCTACGTATGTAGCTAGCTGGCTGGCTAGATATTAATCTAGTTAAGACAGTTGACTAGCCCAGCTGGCTAGCTAGTTAAGTCAGCTAGATTATTTATCTGGCTTCCCAGCTGGCTGGCTATGTAGGTAGTTACTTAAGTCAACTGG
>NW_007162254.1:0-680 GCF_000164805.1 Carlito syrichta
AAACAATCAATTGTCATAGAATCTAATTCTCTGTAGATGTCAGAAACAGAGAAAACCGCCATTAATTGGAGTTTCTTCATCACCTTGCCTAATAATAAAACTAAAAATCATCCCAGAATATCATACTTAGATTATTATAAGCTTTTGTGAGGAATTATTTAAGTAATCACTTCAAAAGATAGTAGTAGATATAGATTCTTATATTCACATGACAGTTTTGCTTCCAATCTCAGGATAATGTGTCATAGGTTCTACAAAAGCAAAGAAGAAGCATGAATTGAGGTGTTCAGAAACAGTTTGACCATTAGTAGGACTCTCTCATGATGACTCAAAACTGAGAAATCACAGTAAGGCAATGAAATCATTTTTAGTTAGGTAAGAAATAGCGCAAATGTACATCAAAGATTGTTCAGTGATTTTATATTTTTCTCAGACTATTACAGCTATGTTGGATTTTTAAAAAGATATAAAGTTGATACCATGATAAGGAAACATTAATTTAAGATTTATCAGAACTGTTAAATTCTCAGGAAAGCTAGGATTAAATTGTTGGAAGAAAAAGTGATTGTTGTTTCTTTTATTATATTAAATTAGGTAATTTCCTTTAAAGCTGGGAAAAATTGGCAAAGGTAGTTTGAAACAACAATAACACTGTATTTTTCATTTTAGATCAATGTTCT
>NW_007162255.1:0-825 GCF_000164805.1 Carlito syrichta
CTGTAGATGTTCAGAAACAGAGAAAACCACTATTAATTTGGAGTTTCTTCATCACCTTGCCTAATAATAAAACTAAAAATCATCCCAGAATATCATACTTAGATTATTATGAACTTTTGTGAGGAATTATTTAAGTAATCACTTCAAAAGATAGTAGTAGATATAGGTTCTTATATTCACATGACATTTTTGCTTCCAATCTCAGGATAATGTGTCATAGGTTCTACAAAAGCAAAGAAGAAGCATGAATTGAGGTGTTCAGAAACAGTTTGACGATTAGTAAGACTCTCTCATGATGACTCAAAACTGAGAAATCACAGTATGGCAATGAAATCAATTTTAGTTAGGTAAAAAATAGCGCAAACGTACTTCAAAGATTGTTCAGTGGTTTTATATTTTTCTCAGACTATTACAGTTATGTTGGATTTTTAAAAAGATATAAAGTTGATACCATGATAAGGAAACAAATTAATTTAAGATTTATCAGAACTGTTAAATTCTCAGGAAAGCTAGGATTAAATTGTTGGAAGAAAAAGTGATTGTTGTTTCTTTTATTATATTAAATTAGTTAATTTCCTTTAAAGCTGGGAAAAATTGGCAAAGTTAGTTTGAAACAACAATAACACTGTATTTTTCATTTTAGATCAATGTTCTGTACTAAGCAGAAAATAAGTTTCTTTTGCCTATTCTATAGTGAATCACACAGGCCAGTGGTACTGTACAAAAATATCTCTGGCAGTCAAGCTTCCCATAACATACAGAAAGACTGTAGAATGCATTTGATTCATCCATTTGTTACTCACATACAGCTACTGTAATTTAAAA
>NW_007162256.1:0-818 GCF_000164805.1 Carlito syrichta
GAGGTCACTCAATATTATAGACTCTAGTTCCATCCATGTTGCAGCGAAATTCATGATTTTGTTCTTTTTTATGGCTGCGTAGTATTCCATCATGTATATGTACCACTTTTTTTAATCCAGTCCTCTTTTGATGGGCAGCATGGTTGTTTCCAGGTTCTTGCTATTGTGAACAACGCTGCGACAAACATACGTGTGCAGGTATCTTTTTTATAGAGTGATTTGTGTTCTTCAGGGTATATTCCCAGTAGGGGGATTGCAGGGTCATATGGAAGGTCAATTTTTAGAGCTTTTAGGAATCGCCACACTGCTTTCCACAGAGGTTGCACTAGTTTACACTCCCACCAACAGTGTAGAAGTGTTCCCTTTTCACCACACCCTCTCCAGCAGCTGTTATTTTTTGAGTTGTTGATAATTGCCATGCTGACTGGAGTTAGGTGGTATCTCAGTGTGGTTTTGATTTGCATCTCCCTGATGATTAGTGAGGTTGAGCATTTCTTCATGTGTTTGTTGGCTGCTCGAATGTCTTCTTTTGTATCTTAATGAGACTTGCACCCAGGTCTTGGCATGACATCTTGCTCTCATCCCAAGGTTTCTCTTTTCTTGCAAAATAGTAGCATTTTTCTCCACAGCAAGACCATTTTCTTTGACATGTGGCACAGTCTTTTCCTTGAAAATAAAAGCCAACACCCCACCCCAGCCCCAGACCACTTAGAGATGTGGATTTTTCAGGTATTTCTTTGCTTGTTCAGGCTGAATTGCCAAAGTATGGGTGACTTTGCTGTATCCCAAAAGTCTATACGTTAGAAATGGCTCTTCTG
>NW_007162257.1:0-695 GCF_000164805.1 Carlito syrichta
AAGGCAAGTTGTATCATAAGACAAAAATAAGGCAAGTAGTATCATAAACACGAATAAGGCAAAGTAGTATCATAAGACACGAATAAGGCAAGAAGTATCATGAGATTCGGATAAGGCAAGTAGTATCATAAAACACGAATAAGGCAAGTAGTATCATAAGTCAATAATAAGGGAAGTAATATCATAAGGCAGTAATAAGGCAAGTAGTATCAGACAACACTAATAAGGAAAGTAGTATCATAAGACAGGAAAAAGCCAAGTAGTATCATAAGACACTAATAAGGCAAGTAGTATCATAAGACAATAATAAGACAAGTAGTATCATAAGGCAGTAATAAGGCAAGTAGTATAAGACGACACTAATAAGGCAAGCTGTATTACACGACACTAATAAGAAAATAGTATCAGACGACACTAATAAGGCAAGTAGTATCCTAAGACACTAATAAGGCAAGTAGTATCATTAGACAATAATGAGACAAGTAGTATCATAAGACAAAAATAAGGCAAGTAGTATCATAAGACATTAATAAGGCAAGTAATATCATAAGACACTACTAAGACAAGTAGTATCATAAGACACTAATAATGCAAGTATTATCATAAGACTCTAATAAGGCAAGTAGTATCAGATGACACTAATAAGGCAAGTAGTATCAGACGACACTAATAAGGCAAGTAGTATCATAAGACCG
>NW_007162258.1:0-738 GCF_000164805.1 Carlito syrichta
AGCCTGAGTCTCGGTGTGTGTGAGTCCTACTTCCCACCCACACGACACAGTGTCCCCCAAGAAAGGCCATGGGCTCTCAGATTCAACAAAGTGGGTGCCAAAGGGGAGAGAGGAACATAGAACATGAAGTCCAAGCACCCTGTAAACCAGTTGTGGCATTCAGTTCAGCTCTGAGAGAGACATGCTTTCATCCCTTACAGGAGGAGCACGGACCCAGGGTCCTGGCCAACAATTTCCAGCTCTTGGCATTCCTTCCTGCCACCACCGCCCCATTTCAAAAGAAATGTCAGTGGCAATGTGTAACTCTACCAGTAAATGCACATCAGAGGCCAGGGCATGCCATGCTTTGCAATGGTCAGAAGGGCTGGGCTTTGATTCAGCAGGTCTGACCCTAAATTGCAATCTGAATCCAAGAAGGCCTCAAGGATAACCCCTGTTAGCCCTCCACTGACATCTCTTGGAGGATCTCATTACTTGAAAAACTGAATAAAACCACAGCTGGGAGGGCAACAAGAAAGAAGGGATGGCAGGATGTTTCCTTTTTTCCCTCCTTTGTAATTGCAAAAGACATGCCAAAAGAGCTGTCTTTAGCCAGAGGCAGAGCTTATTCACTGCTAAGGGAAAACACTCAGAGGAAGCCAAGATCCTCGTCCTGTCTGCAGAGACTGAATGGAAACTGAGCTCAATGATGAGCACTTGAGGTGGCAGCAACGGACGGTCCCTCCAGGCCCAGACTCC
>NW_007162259.1:0-585 GCF_000164805.1 Carlito syrichta
TGTATAGAGGATCAGCACACTAATAAGGTGGTTGGATAGGTGGTATGGTAGCATCACTATATGTTTTATTTTTGTGTGTATGAGAGTTGGTTCGACTGTAGCGGTGGTCTATTGTTCTTATCTGTTTCAGTATAGGCGTCTCTCTTTATTTGTTGGCACACTCGTTTGTTTCCCCCTTTACTCCTCTATCTCTCCACTCCCCTTTTCAACCCACTATCTGCTCCATTCTCACCCCTCTGCTAACCACATTTTATTTCAGGGAGTAAACCTACAGCCCCACTGCCCTAGAAAGATTCCAGGGCAGTGGGAAGTGGGTTCCACATTATCCACACGCCTGTCAGCGAATACCAGGACCTGCAGACAGATTTTGAATCACAGCTCTCCCCTTAAGTACATCTCAAAACTGCAAAAAGGACCACCTCCAACCTACAGTGCAACTTCAGAATTGAACAAAGTAAGAGGACGTACATAAAGAATAGGAGATTGAACAAACAGAAGTAAAACCAATCCCTTTACCCCTGAATAACAGAATTAAAGAAGACGGTGACGTGGAGGGAAGGAAAAAGTAAGGAGGGGGAAAAACCG
>NW_007162260.1:0-824 GCF_000164805.1 Carlito syrichta
TCAACACTGCAGGATAAGAGAAAAGTAATGAAGTTACCTGGACAAGAAAGGCGATTACAAAAGCTTTGAAGGTCATAAAAGCCCAAAAGAGAACTGCTACATGAAGAACTGTGCACCTGGGAACTTTCTTGAAGCACTTCAAGGACTGTAATTTGGGACTCTTTTGAAGAAAGTTGCTAACAGTGCTATTCTAGACATGATAATTGTTTTATCCATGTATTAATCATAATTGGTAAATGTAATATCATACAAGTTTATATAATCAATATACATATGTATGAGGATTGACAAAAAATTATTAGGCTCTTGTTATGATTAACATGGTTTTTACTTTGTGTCATTAATTTGTCTTAGTGTTATAGTTTAGTGTTTTATAGCTACTTTGAAGATTGTTTTAAGTTCATAAGTTTAAGTTCACACAATGATAAAGCTGGTGCCTCAAAGATAATAATTGCCTATCTTAAGACAAAAAGGTTTTCCAGGAGGTTGCTAAGCATAAGGGAAAACAGCCAAATCACAATTATCCTAAACTTAAAAGCTCATTGGCAATTATGCAACCATAATAATTTTAGTTGTGTTAGTTTTATTTCATTATGTTTCATTCACTTTATATGTTTATCCAAAGTAAAGATTAGTGTATGTATTTTCACAGTAAGTCACCTTTCATAGTTATTCTTTAAAAGCTAGCCACTGTTGTTTGGTCAAGTTAATGGGCTTCATATTCCTGCTATCACTAAGTACAGTCTATAGTTTGTTTTAGTGAATTTATGGCCTTTTTAATTAGACTAGTGATGTGGAACTAAAATCAAAGTAAACCTTGTATG
>NW_007162261.1:0-2442 GCF_000164805.1 Carlito syrichta
GGGGTGGAGGTGCCCATCGTCCCAGCCACTCCAGAGGCTGAAGCAGGTGGATCACCGGAGCTCGCGATTTCGATGCTGGCTGAGAATGACAGTTGTGTCCCCAGGCCCCAGCCTGGTCCACAGAACCAGTCTTGTCTCCAAAAACATCAGAATCGTACACTGTGAGACGATTCTCAACTGTACATGGTGTGTTCACAGGGCGACTGGGTTTAGATCCAGGAAAAATGCGGTTGGGGGAAGAAATGTCCCATGGTGAGGGACATGTTCCTGTCCTTTCGAGGTGGAATGTTCTTGTTGCCAAGTCAGATGTTTGGCCTGCCTGGGGAACATTTCTCATTTCAGAAAGGAGAACTGGCAAGACCAAAGCAAGGGAGTCTAGGGAACTCCCACACCAAAGCAGGGGCAATCATTGGTGTGGGTAGGGGATAGAAGGTGCCAAACATGGGGACCCTCACATGTGGTGGACGGGGGGGAAGGACTGAAGACAGAAAGTTTGCAGGAGAATATATTTCATTCATTCTTTCTTTCTTTCCTCACTATGTTGCTCAAGCTGATTGCAAAGCACCCAACTCAGGCCATCCTATTGGCCTGGGTCTCCCAAACTTCTGCAATCACAGGCTTTCCATTTGGTCGGCATTATGGTCTTCCTGTCTAGTCTTGAAATCTAGGCCAGAGGCAATCCTCCCGCCAAGGCCTGTCCCCACCCAAGGTTTTTTTGTGTTTTGCTTGGGGTCAAGGTGTGGGCTTCTTATGTTTCCAGCCTAGTCTCGAGCTCCCCGGCTCCACTCATCATCCCGTTTCGGACTCCTCGAGTGTCGAGGAGACAGTGGTAATTCAGCTGGCTAACCCTGCCACCACGATAGTTTGAGAATCACTCCCTCTCTTTCCCCGAGGCAGCCCCTGGGAGGAGCGAGTGGGTACACCCTGGGGAATGAGGCTGGCAGAGGGGTGGGAACCCTGGTGGAGATACATCCCTGTGCCATGCACTCCTCCCTGGGACAGATTGGCAGGTGACACTTCCAACCACCTCCAGGGTCCTGGGTCATTGGAATGGAGCTGGCCTTGCAGTGGGGCTCTGAGAGGGATGTGGAGGCTGTTTGTGGGGGCTCAATCCTGTCATCCTGGCACTCTGGGAGACTGAGGCAAAAGTATTGCTGAGCCTTCGGGTTCAAGTCTATCCTGGACACCTTGGTTAGACCTCGTTTCTACAAGAAGCCAAAAAATGAGCCGAGCATAGTGGCACACACCTGTCATTCTGTCCACTCAGGAGGCTGTGGTGGGAGGATCATTGGGGCCCAGCCTGTGGAGGCAATGGTGGCTGAGAGTGGGCCCCTGAGCTCTGACCTGAAGGGAAGAGTGGGACGCCGACTCAGAATAATAATTCCAACCACCACCACCATCACAAACACAGGTCAGGCTCAGGGGCTCAGATCTGCACATCTGACTTTCTGAGGCCCAGGTGAGTGGATGTCCTGAGCCTGTGGGTTCAAAACCAGATTGGGAGATGGGGCAAGACCTCATCTCAGCCATCAGAAATAAATACCAAGATTAGCCGGGAATGGTGTTGCAGGTCTGTGAATCCAGACACTTTTGGGGTCGAGGCAGGAGGATCTGCTGAGTCCAGCAGGTAGAGTCTGTGGTGCCCATGCACATGCCCTTGCACTCCAGCCTGGGTGACAGAGTGGGATTCCAACTCCAAATAATAATAATCACCACCACCACCACCACACCTGCCACCTTGTGGAAGGAGTCAGTGATGGAAAGGAAAAGATACTTTCTGGCCTCTTGTTTGTGGGAGATTTCAAAGGTGGCCACCTGGCATGTTCGTCCCGTGACTTTGGCCATGCACCCCAGAAGCCCTGCCTCCACTGTCCACACTCCTGTCCCACGGAAAAGACACTTGTGAGCTCATGGAACTGACGGCCCTGAGCGATGGAGGCCGTCAGGCACAGAGCGATCAAGGCAGTTAGGCAACCCTGCGGCAAGCCCAGGTTCCGGTCACCTTGTCTGATATTTTCGGGTGGGGTGAGGGACCCTTCCTCTCCCGATCACTTCATGGTCCCCCACACACGCAGACCTGTCCCTGATGAGCCATAAATACCCGACATGACTCACGTGGGAGGTGTTTCTTTTTGTCACCAGAGTCTCCCCTCGGCCAGTCGGGGCTCTGCGGCATGATCGTGGATCCCGGGGCCTCGACCTGTGTGGCTCGGGTAGTCATCCCACCTCGGCTGCCTATCAGACGGGACTCGGGGATCCCCACGCCTAACTCGATTTGGGGTACCAATCGCCGATACAAGGTCTGTCCATGACGCTTGGGCTGGGCTCTGACCCCTGGGTTCAGGCAGCCTCCCGCCTCGGACTGCCCGGGCACAGGACTGATGGCTGTGAGACACGGTGCCTGGCCTGAACTCAAAGGTGACCACTGGGCACGTTCATCCC
>NW_007162262.1:0-878 GCF_000164805.1 Carlito syrichta
CCTTCTTCTGGTGGAGGAAGAGACCTTCCTCTCCTGATCTCTCCATCATAACCCCCATGGGCACCTTTCCCCATGGGCGCCCATCGTGATCCACGTGGGAGGCGTCATTTTTGTAGCCATAATCTCTCTCGGGTAGTCTGGGGCACAATGGCACGATTGTGGCTCCCCGGGCCTCGACCTGTGGGTCCCAGGCTGTCTTCCCAACTTGGACCCCTCCAGCCGGGCCTCCAGGGACCACCACGCCAGACTCGATTTTGGACACCTCTCACTGAGAAGAGGTCCTACCACTTTGCCTGGGCTGGTCTCCGACCCCTGGGCTGAGGCAGCATCCTACCTCGGCCTTCCAGGATACGAGGCTGATGGCCATGAGCCACAGTACCTGACCTGGACTCGCCCTTTCTGTTGGTGAGGGTAACACAAAGGAACACTCCAGAATGGAGGTTACTGCACTCCATGTAGCCACGACCATGGGCGCAACCACAAGCAATTCCACAGTTTGTGTTCTGGGGAGTGACGAGGTCTCGCTACGTGACCCAGGCTGGTCTCAAATGCCTAAGCTCCAGCGATTCCTCACCTTGGCCTCCCAAATCCACAGTTCATTCTCTGTGAACCCACCATCTTTCAGGAACTCTAGGCCCAATCTCGGACCTCCTTTCCAAATGTTCTCTGTCTGACCACAATGATCCTAACTCCATACACCAATGGATGCTCTTTTTTAATGCTTTTTTCCTTTTTTCATTGAGTTGAAGCCTCACTCCATCACCCAGGCTGGAGGGGGGTGGCTTGCTCCCGGCCACCATAGCCTCAGGCTGCCAGGCTCTGGTGAGCCTTTCTCCAGTCTTCCGAGGAGCTGGAACGACATGCGTGCCACCATGTCC
>NW_007162263.1:0-728 GCF_000164805.1 Carlito syrichta
AGTGTCTTATGATACTACTTGCCTTATTAGTGTAATCTGATACTACTTGTCTTATTATTGTCGTCTGATACTACTTTCCTGGTTAGTGTCGTCGGATATTACTTGCCTTATTAGTGTGTTATGATACTAATTGCCTTATTATTGTCTTATGATACTACTTGCCTTCTTAGTGTCGTCTGATACCACCTGCCTTATTAGTGTCTTATGACACTACTTTACTTAGGAGTGTCCTATGATACTACTTGCCCTATAAGTGTGGTCTGATACTACTCTTCTTTATAGTGTCTTCTGATATCACTTGCCTTATTAGTGTCTTATGATACTACTTATCTTATTAGTGTCGTAAATACTACTTGCCATATTAGTGTCTTATGATACTGCATGCTTTATTAGTGTCTTACGATACTACTTGATTATTACTTTTGCCTGATACTACTCCCTTATTAGTTCTGTGGTATACTACTTGCCCTATTAGTGTCGTAGATACTACTTGCCTTATTAGTGTCATCTGATATTACTTAACTTATTAGTGTCTTATGATACTACTTGCCTTATTAGTGTCTTCTGATACTACTTGCCTTATTAGTGACTTCTGATACTACTTGCCTTGTTACAATAGTCTGATCCTACTTGCCTTATTAGTGCCGACTGATACTAATTGCCTTTTTATTGTCATCTGATACTCCTTGCCTTCTTAGTGTCGTCTGATACTACTTGCCTTCTTAGTG
>NW_007162264.1:0-831 GCF_000164805.1 Carlito syrichta
CGCAAGGCCTCTTTCTTCATGATTTTTCCAACATTATTCATTTTTCATTTTTCAAGGGTTTTTTTTCCTTTATCTTGGGGTTTGATTGTTAGAGTCAGAGTCTAACTCTGTCGCACAGAGTAGACGGTCACAGACACTGCAGCCTCCAACTCCTGGGCTCGGGCGATTCTTCCAGCTCAGTCTTCCAAGTGTCTGGAACTTTGTGGAGCTCAGGAAGAAAAAAAAAACTGAAGGTGGATCACAGGGAGGAGAGTTTGATGGCCCTTTTTTTTCCAAGTTGCTGGGCGGGTGTCAGACAGGCCTGTGAGCGTCCCCTTGAGCCACAGCGCCATCGTGAGGACATAGTTTCATGGACGAGTCGGAAAGATCTTTGCAATGCCCTAGCCCTTGAGGAAGCAAGGATTGAACGGAACTGGCAGAAGCCAGAGCAGGGTGCGGAAATTTGGGGAATTTCTGAGGAATGAGGGACCAAGACTGAGTCAGCAGCTTCCAAGAGGTCTCGGCACAGGCAGGAGGGGGGCAGGGTTTCAGTTTCCTCAGAGTTTGAGTAGTTCTAGAGCATGCCATTTGCAGTCAAGAGCAGGCCTTGAGGCATTTATCATAGAAAGAGGGTACTAGGAGTTGTAGGCATCTTGTTTCTTTTTTTGTGTGAATTCTCACTCTTGTCGCCCAGGCTAGAGTGCAGTGAGGTGCTCATGGGCATCGCAGACTCCAACCGGTGGACTCAGGCTATGCCCCCGACTCAGCCTTCCTTGTAGCTGGAAGGAATTTTAGATGCACGCCACCATGTCGGGCTCACAGGTTAACGGACGAATCATTCCAAGTTGTGCC
>NW_007162265.1:0-767 GCF_000164805.1 Carlito syrichta
TGTGGAGCTCAGGAAGAAAAAAAAATGAAGGTGGAGCACAGGGAGGAGAGTTTGATGGCCCCTTTTTTTCCAAGTTGCTGGGCGGGTGTCAGACAGGCCTGTGAGCGTCCCCTTGAGCCACAGCGCCATCGTGAGGACATAGTTTCATGGACGAGTCGGAAAGATCTTTGCAATGCCCTAGCCCTTGAGGAAGCAAGGATTGAACGGAACTGGCAGAAGCCAGAGCAGGGTGCGGAAATTTGGGGAATTTCTGAGGAATGAGGGACCAAGACTGAGTCAGCAGCTTCCAAGAGGTCTCGGCACAGGCAGGAGGGGGGCAGGGTTTCAGTTTCCTCAGAGTTTGAGTAGTTCTAGAGCATGCCATTTGCAGTCAAGAGCAGGCCTTGAGGCATTTATCATAGAAAGAGGGTACTAGGAGTTGTAGGCATCTTGTTTCTTTTTTTGTGTGAATTCTCACTCTTGTCGCCCAGGCTAGAGTGCAGTGAGGTGCTCATGGGCATCGCAGACTCCAACCGGTGGACTCAGGCTATGCCCGCGACTCAGCCTTCCTTGTAGCTGGAAGGAATTTTAGATGCACGCCACCATGTCGGGCTCACAGGTTAACTGACGAATCATTCCAAGTTGTGCCTGAAAATGATAAGACCCACGACTCGTTATCCCCTGGAGAACTGGCCATATACATGACCTGGCTCTATCCTCTTCCTGATGCCTTTACTCCTGGATTGGCCTCCTTCTCTCCCAGCTAGGTTCCAGTAGTCTGAATTCAG
>NW_007162266.1:0-835 GCF_000164805.1 Carlito syrichta
AACTGAAGGTGGATCACAGGGAGGGGAGTTTGATGGCCCTTTTTTTTCCAAGTTGCTGGGCGGGTGTCAGACAGGCCTGTGAGCGTCCCCTTGAGCCACAGCGCCATCGTGAGGACATAGTTTCATGGACGAGTCGGAAAGATCTTTGCAATGCCCTAGCCCTTGAGGAAGCAAGGATTGAACGGAACTGGCAGAAGCCAGAGCAAGGTGCGGAAATTTGGGGAATTTCTGAGGAATGAGGGACCAAGACTGAGTCAGCAGCTTCCAAGAGGTCTCGGCACAGGCAGGAGGGGGGCAGGGTTTCAGTTTCCTCAGAGTTTGAGTAGTTCTAGAGCATGCCATTTGCAGTCAAGAGCAGGCCTTGAGGCATTTATCATAGAAAGAGGGTACTAGGAGTTGTAGGCATCTTGTTTCTTTTTTTGTGTGAATTCTCACTCTTGTCGCCCAGGCTAGAGTGCAGTGAGGTGCTCATGGGCATCGCAGACTCCAACTGGTGGACTCAGGCTATGCCCCCGGCTCAGCCTTCCTTGTAGCTGGAAGGAATTTTAGATGCACGCCACCATGTCGGGCTCACAGGCTAACTGACGAATCATTCCAAGTTGTGCCTGAAAATGATAAGACCCACGACTCGTTATCCCCTGGAGAACTGGCCATATACATGACCTGGCTCTATCCTCTTCCTGATGCCTTTACTCCTGGATTGGCCTCCTTCTCTCCCAGCTAGGTTCCAGTAGTCTGAATTCAGTTTTCCATCTAAGACTGAAAAGTCTTTTGGCTAAAGCCAAGTAGCTCATAAGCGTGATTCTAAAGAATCAGAAAACAGTCTTCTTTATCT
>NW_007162267.1:0-736 GCF_000164805.1 Carlito syrichta
CAAAGCGAATCCGGTCTTGGAGTTCTCTATCGCCTAAATCTACAAAGTCTCCTGATAAGGTTTCATCAGCAATCTGGGCTTCCATGTCCCCACATTTTTAGTGTGTCTTTTGAAAATGAACCAGGAATCTTGGGTTTCAATTCCTCAAGAACGTTATGGACATCTTTTCTCTTGATATCCAAGCATCTGGAATTCTAGGTCATCAGGAAATATCTTGACGTATTGCTGAGAATGAAGCAAGAACTTCAATAATGGGAGTCCTCATATACAGAACACTACACGACCTGTACCTAAGGAAGAATAAGGAATCTTGGTTACACGAGGCCTCCATCCCAAAAACATACAGAAAATCTTGCTAAGAGATAACCACCAATAAGGTTTTGGGAGTAGGAATCTGGATAATGGGAGTGTTCATAAACAGGAAACTGCACTGTCTGCTGTTAAAGTAGAATAAGGAATCTGGTTTACATGTGTCCTCCATCCCAATAAAACTTCAGGGTTACTTGCTAAGGGATAAACAAGAATTTGGGTTTTTGAAGCATAAACTAGGGAAATGAACTGCTCATACAGAAAAATGAACTGATTTTTCCTAAGAAAGAATAAAGGAATGTCGGTGACATGTTTCCTCAATCTCCAAAAAAATATACGGCGTCTTCCTAAGATCTAAACAAGAATCAAGCTTTCGACGCATGTATCTGTGAACTGGAGTACTCATATACTTGCAACTGCACGGCTG
>NW_007162268.1:0-721 GCF_000164805.1 Carlito syrichta
AAGAAAGAATAAGGAATCTTGGTTACACGAGGCCTCCATCCCAAAAACATACAGAAAATCTTGTTAAGAGATAACCACCAATAAGATTTTGGGAGTAGGAATCTGGATAATGGGAGTCCTCATAAACAGGAAACTGCACTGTCTGCTGCTAAAGTAGAATAAGGAATCTGGTTTACAGGTGTCCTCCATCCCAATAAAACTTCAGGGTTACTTGATAAGGGCTAAACACGAATTTGGGTTTTTGAAGCATAAACTAGGGAAATGAAATGCTCATACAGAAAAATGAACTGACTTTTCCTAAGAAAGAATAAGGAATGTTGGTGACATGTTTCCTCAATCTCCAAAAAATATACGGCGTCTTCCTAAGATCTAAACAAGAATCAAGCTTTCGACGCATGTATCTGTGAACAGGAGTACTCATATACTTGCAACTGCACGGCTGCTGCTACAAATAAGGAATCTGGGTAATAAGAGTCCTCAGTCCTGAAAATCTACAGGCATCTTGCTGACGGCTAAAGAAGAATCAGGGATTCGAGGCATGAATGTGGGGAATAGCAATCCTCATATACAGGAAACTACATGTCCTCTTGCTTATAAAAGAGAAGAAATCTGTTTTCCACAGTTCCTGTACCAAAAAACCTACAAGACTTCTTACTAACGGTTACAAAAGAATCAGGGTTTCGAAACAGGAATCAAGGGAAAGAGAGTCCTCACATACAGG
>NW_007162269.1:0-770 GCF_000164805.1 Carlito syrichta
TACCCTTGTTGATGAGGTGTGCCCCCCTTCCCCAGGCAGAGAAGAGTGGTGGATAGTTGGTCCTTCCCATGACATCAGATAACATAGGCTATGTCAGATATACAAGGCAATCTGTGCAATTTCACAGTTACATATTTACTTTGAGATTGTTAATTTAGTTATAGCAAAACAGCATCATTCATCACATTGAATTTATATTGTCAATTTGAGTTTTTATCGTCATACTTTTAAATTTTTAATTTTTAATTTGTTTTGGTTTTATGCCATTTTAAGAAATATAAGCATACGATGTTTATCAATGCTTTTAGGTTTATATATATTTAAGTAAAGCTATAATAAACACAGCTTAAGCCAAGGTTGGAAGCTAAGAGAACTCTCCCTTCCTAAGAAACCATGACATATTAGTCAAGCTAGAGAGACAATGAACACCCCTTTTCAAGAGGTTACCCTTGTTTTCAAATATATTCTCCATAAAGCAGCAGGAGGAGGCATCCTTTGTAGGAGCCTGTACTGTGTTTCTCTCAGATTCCCTTTATTAGGCCAGTTCCCCTGTCTCTCAGCTACTGTGAATGATGGCTGCTAAGCACTCATGGCTGCCCTCTTCTCTGGAGAATTGGTGTCAGACAAAAGAGAAATCATATAAGAGAGTACACTTTCCCCTCCCAGCCGAGGACACTCCACAGTCATTGACTGGCTAACTTAAGGATACAAAACCCTAGGCCTCTTGACTCAAGGTGGGCTCATCTCGGTTAAAATTTATGCCCCAAAGC
>NW_007162270.1:0-749 GCF_000164805.1 Carlito syrichta
AAAAACAAACATCCCCATTAAATAGTGGATAAAGACATGGATAGATATTTCTCAAAAGAAGATATATGGGCAGCCAACAGACACATGAAAAATCACTCAGTCTCACTAATCATTAGAAATATGCAAATCAAAACTGCATTGAGATACCACCTAATCCAGTAAGAATGGCCATCATTAATTAAAAAAAAAAAAAGAGGGTGGATGGACCAACCGACAGGAGGAACGGCGGCGAGCAAGATGGCTAAGACGCAGGGCAGCAAGAGCAAAGTCTGTTATTACTACGACGGAGATGTTGGAAATTACTATTATGGATAAGGCCACCCAATGAAGCCTCACCGAATCCGCATGTCAATGATATCGTCTTGGCCATCCTGGAACTACTAAAGTATCACCAGAGGGTGCTGTATATATTGATATTGATATTCACCATGGCGATGGCGTGGAAGAGGCCTTCTATACTTCAGACCGGGTCATGACTGTGTCCTTTCATAAATATGGAGAGTACTTCCCAGGAACTGGGGACCTACGGGATATTGGGGCTGACAAAGGCAAGTATTATGCTGTTAACTACCCACCCCGAGATGGAATTGATGACTAGTCCTATGAAGCCATTTTCAAGCCAGTCATGTCCAAAGTAATGGAGATGTTTCAGCCTAGTGCAGAGGTGGTCTTACAGTGCAGCTCAGACTCCCTGTCTGGGGATCGGTTAGGTTGCTTCAATCTGACCATCAAAAGGCACGCCAAGTGTG
>NW_007162271.1:0-808 GCF_000164805.1 Carlito syrichta
GGAGTTCTTATTGAGTTATTGTCTTCACTTGGTTTTTCTTTTTTTTTTTTTTTTTGTCTTTCTTTTGCTTTTGGGGTTGGTTCGTGTATATTTTATTCTTTTCCCTGTACTCTTGTGAAGAACGTTGTTCTTTTTTCCTTTTCTTCTGTGTTTAGTACTTTCTTAAGTGTTTCATGTAGAGATGGTTTTGTGGCTGCATAAGTTCTTAGGGATTGGATATCTGGGAAAGATTTTAATTCTCCCTCACTGATGAAGCTTAGCTTGGCTGGGTAGGTTATTCTTGGTTGAAATTGTTTATCCTTTAGGACTTTGAAGATAGGGCTCCAAGCTCTCCTAGCCTGCAGGGTTTCTGCAGATAAATCTGCTGCTATTCTGGTTGGTCTTCCATGGTGGGTGATCTGGCCTTTTTCTCTTGCTGCCTTTAGGATTTTTTCTTTTGTGCCTACTTTATTTAGGCGAATTATTATGTGTCTAGGAGTTGGTCTTCTCATTTGTTGTCTTGCGGGGGTTCTCTGAATCTCTTGTGTTTGAATTTTTGTATCACTGATTAGATAAGGGAAATTTTCTTGAATGATCTCGTGGAAAGTTTGTTCCAATGTGGTCTCTGTTTCTCTTTCTGCCTCAGGGAGTCCGATTATTCTTAGGTTAGGCCTCTTGAGGTAGTCACTCATCTCTTGAAGGTTTTGTTCTGTCTTTTTTAGCTTATTTTCTATGTTTTTAAGAGTTTGGGTTATTTCTATATTTTGGTCCTCAAGCTCTGAGATTCTTTCTTCTGCTTGGGTAATTCTGCTTTCCATGCCTATCAATT
>NW_007162272.1:0-844 GCF_000164805.1 Carlito syrichta
TATCGGCTGACATGAATAAGACAATTAGTATCCGGTGACACTTATAAGACAATTAGTATCAGACACGAATCAGAAAATTATTATTCGGCTACAAGAATAAGATAATTAGTATCCGACGACATGAATAAAACAATTAATATCCGAAGACACGAATAAGGCAATCAGTATCCGACGACAGGAATAAGACAATTAGTATCCAGTGACACGAATAACAATTAGTATACGGCGACATGACTAAGACAATTATTGTCCAGCGACACGAACAAGACAACTAGTATCCGGCGATACGAAAAAGACAATTAGTATCCGGTGGAACGAATAAGAAAATTAGTATCCGATGTCAGGAATAAGACAATTAGTATCCATAGACACGAGTAAGACAATTAGTATCTGGCGACACGAATAAGACAATTAGTATTCGATGACAAGAATATGAAAATTAGTATCCGACCACATCAATAAGACAATGAGTATCTGACGACACGAATAAGACAATTTCTTATCCCACGACAGGATTTTACAATTAGTATCCTATGACACGAAGAAGACAATTAGTATCCGACGACACGTATAAGACAATTAGTATCCGACGAAACTAATAGGACAATTAGAATCCGGCGACACAAATAAGACAATTAGTCTCTGACGACACGAATAAGACAATTAGTGTCCGAAGACACGAATAAGACAATTAGTATCTGACGACACGAATAAGACATTTAGTATTCAACGACACGAATAAGACAATTAGTATGGGATGTCAAGAATAAGACATTTACTGTCCGACGAACGAATAAGACAATTAGTATCCGGCGACACGAATAAGATAATTACAATCCCACGA
>NW_007162273.1:0-813 GCF_000164805.1 Carlito syrichta
CTTTTTATTTATTTCTTTCTGTTGCCTGATTGCTCTGGTGAGGACTTTGAGTACTATGTGGAATAAGAATTATGAAAGTGGTCATCCTCAGTGTGGTGATTTCTGAAAGAACTAGAAATTGACCTTCCATAGGACCCAGCAATTCCCCTGTTGAGAATATACCCGGAGGAACTCATATCATTTTACAAAAAAGATACCTGCACATGTATGTTTGTTGCAGCTCTATTCACAATAGCACAAACATGGAACCAACCATGTTGTCCATTGAAGCTGGACTGGATAAAAAAAATGCAGTACATATACACAATGGAATATTATGCTGCCATAAAGAAGGACAAACATGAACTTCGCAGCAACTTGGATGGATCTGGAGTCAATCATACTCATACAGTCGATCATACAGAAACAAGGAACTGAGTACCAGATGTTCTCACTCACAAGCGGACCTTGAACAATTATAATAGTATATGAAAGGGATTGGCAGTAGTGGGAAACTGTCAGGAGAGTGGGGGTGGAATTGGCTATTGAGGGAAACTGCTAGGGGAGAGAGGGGCATACCTCATCAACAAGGGTACCTGCATAATCCACATTTGTATACCTAACCCTGAATTGTACCCCACATCTTTATAATAGTAATAAAAAAAAGAAAGTAGTCATCCTTGTCTTGTTTCACTTCTTAGATGGAATGCTTTCAACTTTTTTCCCTTTAACTAAGATGGTGGCTGTCGGTTCATAGTATATGACTCTTATTAAGCTGAGGTATGTTCTTTTTATGACTAGATTGTTGAGGCTTTTGATCATGAAGGGATGCTA
>NW_007162274.1:0-811 GCF_000164805.1 Carlito syrichta
CAATCTACATGACTTCTTACTAAGGGCTAAACAAGAATCAGGGTTTTGAAACAGGAATCAAGGGAAAGAGAGTCCTAACATACAGGACACTACATGGCCTCCAAGTAAGTACGAATAAAGAATCATTGTTGTATGCGCCCTCAATCCAAAAAATTCTCAGGTTGTCTGCTATGAGACAAACAAGAAACAGATCATCAATCTCCCCAAATGTTTCAGAGAAATTTAGCATTCGGATATTATGAATCGGTCATTTCAGGACTCCAGCAACACTCTGGTACTCTTAAAAGTTGTAAATGGTAATGGGCACTCCAAGTCCGTTAGGTTCCTCAGAACAACTAAGGCCAGATTCCAGGACAAAAATAATCTTCTTGCCATATTTGGATGTAACACTGCTCTTAAGGTGAACCCTGTAATCCTTCCCCTTCCGTGTCTCATGTGATTTTGAGAAGGAACAAAGATTTTGCACTTGCCAAATGTTTACTACATACTTTTAATGGTAACCAGGAATCATGGAATCCATGAACCTAGGAAACTTCTGGGCATCTGTCTTTTGATATACTGAATTTGCAACCCAAATTGACAGGAAAAATCAGGGCATCTTACTGAGAGTTAAAAGGAAATCCGGTTCCAAGAGTTCTCATTTTACGGAATCTACAGGGCCACTTGTTAAGGTTTAATCAGCAGTCTGCGCTTCTTGTTCCCTACATTTTCAGAGCTACAAGCTCCGTGAATACGCCAAATCTGTCATTACAGATGCTCAGGATCTTTCTGGTCCTCTTGTTAGTTATATTCAAGGATTTGTCCCTAGAAA
>NW_007162275.1:0-1251 GCF_000164805.1 Carlito syrichta
ATAAGGCAAGTAGGATCAGACGACACTAATAAGGCAACAAGTAACAGTTGGCACTTATAAGGCAAGTAGGATCAGACGGCACTAATAGTCAATAAGGATCAAACGGCACTAATAAGGAAAGTAGGAACAGACGGCACTAATAAGACAGGTAGTATCGCATGGCACTAATAAGGCAAGTAGAATCAGACGGCACTAATAAGGCAAGGAGAATCGGACGGCACTAATAAGGCAAGGAGTATCATATGGCACTAATAAGGCAAGGAATATCAGACGGGACTAATAAGGCAAGGAGTATCAGACGGCACTAATAAGGCAAGGAGTATCAGGCGGCATTAATAATGCAATTAGTATCATTCGACAATAACATGGCAAGTAGAATCAGACGACAGTAATATGGCAAAAAGTATCAGACGACACTAATAAGGCGTGTGGTATCATAAGACATTAATAGGGCAAGTAGTATCACACAACACTAATAAGGCAAGTAGTATCATAAGACAATAAGATAATAGTGTCATAAGGCACTGCATGGTAAGTAGTATCAGATGACACTAATAAGGCAAGTAGTATCATAAGACTAATAAGGCAAGTAGTATCAGACGACACTAATAAGGCAAGTAATATCAGACGAAAATAATAAGGGAAGGAGTATCTCATGACACTAATACGGCAATTAGTATCAAATGAAACTATTAAGGCAAGTTGAATCAGACGACACTAATAAGGCATGTTGTACCTGACATCGCTACTAAGCAACTAGTATCAGACGACACTAATAAGGCAAGAAGTATCAGACAATTCTAATAAGGCAAGTAGTATCAGATGACACTAACAAGGCAAGTAGTATTAGATGACACTATTAAGACAAGTATTATTAGACGACACTAATAAGGCAAGTAATATCACACTACACTAATAAGACAAATAGTATCATAAGAACTTAATAAGGCACATAGTATCATAAGACACTAATAAGGAAAGTAGAATCAGACGACACTAATAAAGCAATTAGTATCATAAGACACTAATAAACCAAGTAGTACTATAAGACACTATTAAGGCAAGTAGTATCAGAAGACAATTCTAGCTCAAGTAGTATCATAAGAGAAGAAAAACGCAAGTAGTACGAGACGACACTAATAAGGCAAGGAGTATCAGACGACACTAATAAGGAAAGTAGTATCATAAGACACTAATAAAGCAAGAAGCACCATAAGACTCTAATAAAGTAAATAGTATCATAAGACACTA
>NW_007162276.1:0-4273 GCF_000164805.1 Carlito syrichta
TCAAGTAGTAATATAAGACACTATTAAGGCAAGTAGCATCATAAGACACTAATAAGGAAAATAGTATCATAAGAAACTAAAAAGACAAGTTCTATCAGACGACAATAATAAGGCATATAGTATCAGACGACAATATTAAGGCAAGTAGTATCATAAGACACTAATAAGTCAATTAGTATCAGACGAAACTAATTAGGGAAGTAGTATCAGACGAAACTAATAATGCAATTAGTATCATAAGACGCTAATAAGGCAAGTAGTATCAGACAACACGAATAAATAAGTAGTGTCAGACAACACTAATAAGGCAAGTGTTATCATAAGACACTAATAAGGCAAGTGGTATCAGATGACACTAATAAGGCAAGTGGTATCATAAGACAATAATAAGGCAAATAGAACCATAAGACCCTAATATAGTGAAGAGTATTATAAGACACTAATAAGACAAGTAGTATCAGACAACACTAATAAGGCAAGTTGTAACATAAGACACTAATAAGTCATTTAGTACCTTAAGACACGAATAAGGAAAGTAGTATCATAAGCAACTAATAAGGAAAGAAGTATCATAAGACACTAATAAGTCAAGTAGTAACATATGACATGATTAAGGCAAGTAGTATTATAAGACACTAATAAGGAAAGTATTATCATAAGACACTAATAAAGCAAGTAGTATCAGACAACACTAATAAGGCAAATGGTATCAGTCGACACTTCTAAGGCAAGTAGTATCAGACGACACTAATGAGGCTAGTAGTATCAGACGTCATTAGTAAGGCAAGTAGTATCAGATGACACTAGGAAGCCAAGTAGTATCAGATGACACTAATAAGGCAAGTAGTATCAGAAGACACTAATATGGCAAGTAGTATCACATGACACTAATATGAGAAGAAGTATCTGTGGACACTAATAAGGCAAGTAGTTTCAGATGACACTAAAAAGGCATGTAGTATCAACGAAACTAATAAGGCAAGTAGTATCATAAGACACTTATAAGGCGTGTAGTATCATATGACACTAATAAGGTAACTAGTATCATAATACAGTAATAAGGCAAGTACTATCAGACGCCACTAATAAGGCAAGTAGTATCAGACGACAATAATAAGGCAAGTAGTATCATAAGACACTAATTAGGCAAATGCTATCAGACGACACTAATAAGGCAAGTAGTATCATAAGACACTAATAAAGCAAGTAGCACCATAAGACACTATTAAAGTATAGTATCATAAGACACTAATAAGACCAGTAGTATGAGACAGCACTAATAAGGCAAGTAGTATCATAAGACACTAATAAGTCAAGCAGTAGAATAAGACAGTAATAAGGAAAGTAGTATCATAAGCAACTAATAAGGAAAGTAGCATCAAAAGACACTAATAAGTCAGGTAGTAACATAAGACACTATTAAGGCAAGTAGTATCATAAGACACTAATAAGGAAATGATTATAATAAGAAAATAATAATGCAAGTAGTATCAGACGCCACTAATAAGGCATATAATATCAGACGTCACTAACAAGGCAAGTAATATTAGACGACACTAAGAAGGTAAGCAGTATCAGACGACACTCATAAGGCAAGTAGTATCAGACGACACTAACAAGTCAAGTAGTATAAGACGACACTAATAAGGCAAGTAGTATCAGACGACACTAGTAAGGAAAGTAGTATCAGATGACACTAGGAAGGCAAGTAGTATCAGACGACACTAACAAGGCAAGTAATATCAGACGAAAATAATAAGGGAAGGAGTATCTCATGACACTAATACGGCAATTAGTATCAAATGACACTATTAAGGCAAGTTGAATCAGACGACACTAATAAGGCATGTTGTACCTGACATCGCTACTAAGCAACTAGTATCAGACGACACTAATAAGGCAAGAAGTATCAGACAATTCTAATAAGGCAAGTAGTATCAGATGACACTAACAAGGCAAGTAGTATTAGATGACACTATTAAGACAAGTATTATTAGACGACACTAATAAGGCAAGTAATATCACACTACACTAATAAGACAAATAGTATCATAAGAACTTAATAAGGCACATAGTATCATAAGACACTAATAAGGAAAGTAGAATCAGACGACACTAATAAAGCAATTAGTATCATAAGACACTAATAAACCAAGTAGTACTATAAGACACTATTAAGGCAAGTAGTATCAGAAGACAATTCTAGCTCAAGTAGTATCATAAGAGAAGAATAACGCAAGTAGTAGGAGACGACACTAATAAGGCAAGGAGTATCAGACGACACTAATAAGGAAAGTAGTATCATAAGACACTAATAAAGCAAGAAGCACGATAAGACTCTAATAAAGTAAATAGTATCATAAGACACTATTAAGACAAGTAGTATCAGACAGCACTAATAAGACAAGTAGTATCATAAGACACTAATAAGTCAAGTAGTATAATAAGACACTAATAAGTCAAGTAGTATCATAAGCAATTAATAAGGAAATTAGTATCATAAGACACCAATAAGTCAGGAAGTAACATAAGACACTATTAAGGAAAGTAGTATCATAAAACACTAACAAGAAAAATAGTATCATAAGAAACTAATAAGACAAGTAGGTTCAGACGACAATAATAAGGCAAGTAGTATCATAAGACAATAATAAGGAAGTAGTACCATAACACCCTATTAAAGTAAATAGTATCATAAGACACCAATAAGACAAGTAGTATCAGACAACACTAATAAGGCAAGCAGTAATATAAGACACTAATAAGTCATTTAGTACCATAAGACACGACTAAGGAAATTAGTATCATAAGAAACTAATGAGGAAAGTAGTATCATAAGACACGAATAAGTCAAGTAGTAACATAAGACACGATCAAGACAAGTAGTATTATAAGACACTAATAAGAAAAGTATTATCATAAGACACTAATAAAGGAAGTAGTATCAGACGACACTAATAAGGCAAATAGTATCAGACGACACGTCTAAGGCAAGTAGTATCAGACGACACTAATAAGGCTAGTAGTATCAGACGACAGTAGTAAGGAAAGTAGTATCAGACGACACTAGGAAGTCAGGTAGTATCAGACGACACTAATAAGGCAAGTAGTATCAGACGACACAAATATGGCAAGTAGTATCACATGACACTAATATGGCAAGAAGTATCAATGGACACTAATAAGGCAAGTAGTATCAGATGGCAATAATATGGCAAGTAGTATCAAATGACACTAATAAGGCAAGTAGTATCAGATGACATTAATAAGGCATGTAGTATGAGATGACATTAATAAGGCAAGTAGTAACAGACGACACTAATAAGTCAAGTAGTATCAGATGACATTAAAAAGGCAATTAGTATCATAAGACATTTATAAGGCATGTAGTATCATAAGACACTAATAAGGTAACTAGTATCATAAGACAGTAATAAGGCAAGTACTATCAGACGACACTAATAAGGCAAGTAGTATCATAAGACACCAATAAGGCAAGTGCTATCAGACGACACTAATAAGGGAAGTAGCACCGTAAGACCCTATAAAAGTATAGTATCATAAGAACACTAATAAGACTAGTAGTATCAGATAGCAGGAATAAGGAAAGTGGTATCATAAGACACTAATGAGTCAAGTAGTACAATAAGACACTAATAAGGAAAGTAGTATCATAAGCAACTAATAAGGAAATTAGCATCAAAAACACTAGTAAGTCAAGTAGTAACATAAGACACTATTAAGACAAGTAGTATCATAAGACACTAATATGGAACTTAGTATCAAAATAAAATAATAATGCAAGTAGTATCAGACGAAACTAATAAGGCATATAATATCAGGCGTCACTAATAAGCAAGTAATATCAGACGACACTAATAAGTCAAGTAGTATCAGATGACACTAATAAGGAAAGTAGTAACAGACAACACTAGTAAGGAAAGTAGTATCAGATGACACTCGGAAGGGAAGTAGTATCAAACGACACTAATAAGGCAAGTGATATCAGACGAAAATAATACGGCAAGGAGTATCTCACGACACTAATACGGCAAATAGTATCAGATGACACTATTAAGGCAAGTTGTATCAGACGACACTAATAAGGCTTGTAGTACCTGACATCACTACTAAGGCAACTAGTATCAGACGACACTAATAAGGCAAGAAGTATCAGACAACTCTAATAAGGCAAGTAGTAACAGATGACACTAACAATGCAAGTAGTATTAGATGACACTATTAAGGGAAGTAGTATTAGACGACACTAATT
>NW_007162277.1:0-1157 GCF_000164805.1 Carlito syrichta
TGACAGCAAGTACCTTGATATGTTGTGATGAGAGTGACACTTCATCTTTGTGGCCTTCCTGTCCCAAACCCATAACAACAGTCTCACCATGAAGAAAACATCAGACAAGGGACAGTATACAAAATATTGAACCAGTACTTCTCAAAACTGTCAAGGTCATTAAAAACAAGAAATGTCTGCCAGGCTTGGTGACTCAGTCTGTAATCCCAGCACTATGGGAGGCCAAGGCGAGTGGATTGCCTGAGCCTGCAGGTTCGAGACCAACCTGGGCAATTTGGTGAGACCTCGTCTCTACAATAAATCAAAAATAGCTGTGCATGATAGCGTGCGACTGTAGTTCTGGCTACTTGGAAGGCTGAGGTGGAAGGATCGCCAGAGCCCAGCAGCTCGATGCTGGGGTGGCCGTGAGTGTGCCACTGCATTCTCCAGCCTGAGCAATGGAGTGAGACTCCAACTCAAAAAAAAAAAAAAAAAAAAAGATAGTGAAAAAATAGATAGGGGAAATAGATAGGGGAAAAAAGATAGGGGAAAAAAATAGTGAAATTGAATAAAATAAAGAATTTCGTTAAAAGTAGTATACCAGCCGGGCTCAGTGACTCAGCCTGTAATCCCACGCCTTTGGGAGGCTGAGGTGAGTGGCTTGCCTGAGCCTGCGGGTTCGAGATCCGCCTGGGCAGCGTGACCTCATCTCTACAATAAATCAAAAAAATCAACTGGGCGTGGTAGCACATGCTTATAATTTCAGCTACTCGGAAGGCTGAGGCGGAAGGATAGCCAGAACCCAGCAAGTCGAGGCTGCAGTGCCGGGAGCAGCCACTGCACTCCAGTCTGGGCGACTGAGTGAGACTCCAACTCAAACAACAACAAAAAAAGTAATATACCAATGTTGGTTTCTTCGTGTGATAAATGATAGTAATGCAAGATGTTATCAGTGGGAGAAACTGGGGCCCCGAAGTTGGAAGGATGGGACTGGCTACCCAGGAGCATGAAAAAACTTTCAGAGGTGATGAAAATGTTCTATATCTTGATTATAGTGGTGTTATATGACCGCGTGAGTTTGTCAAATTTCATAGACAGTATACCCTAACATACAAGTGAATTTTCCTGTATGTCATTTATTCCTCAGTAAACCAAAATGTATCATAGAAGTTTTTTTT
>NW_007162278.1:0-4271 GCF_000164805.1 Carlito syrichta
TAGTTAGGGATGAATGGATAGATAGAGAGTTATGTATGGATGGAAAGATCAAGATGAATGGAGAGATATGTAATAGATATATAGATAGAGACAGAGAGACAGTGATGCAAGGATGGCTAGAGAGAGATGAATGGAGAGATAGAGAGACACAAAGATATATACATGGAGAGATAGACAGGTGGATGATTGAGAGAGATGGTTGAAGATGATAGATTGATAGATAATAGAAGATATAGATAGATGATGGATAGAAAGAGTGATAGATATAAAGAGGTATCATTTCTTGGGTATCTAAAAGTCATTCACCTAAAGACTCCACAGAAAGAGGACTTTATTGTGCCTGGAAAATGTTTCATGTCAAGAGGTATTCCTTAGAGTAGGGAAAAGAAGAAAAATGCTTGGAAAAAAAATCATTTGGGAAAGTTTGAGCAACAACATAGGTTACTGATGATTTCTTGTTGAACTTTAGTGGAATATCCTTACAATTTTCCAGTTTTGATTTCAGGTTTAAAGCTCCAGTAACCAGATCTGTTGTCTTCATCCCTTCTTAGGAATGAGGGAATGCTAATTTGGGGGAGAAGAGACCTGTCCGGTGTGTCACAGCCCCACCAAATCCTCCACAGGGTCAACCTGGCTCTTCACTATTCTGGCTATGGATGTGCTTGAATAAATTCCAGCATTTCTGTATCTTGATTTCCCATCTAGAGAAATGATATGAGAGACAGCATGTGTTAATCGCCTTGCTATATGACATCTGAAAGGTTATTGAACCTTGTTTTATGTTGCTTTGAGATCTGCAGACAGAAACAGTCAGAAAAATCTTTTGTCAATTACAGTTAGAAATACTGAATTTAAACATGTTGGAAAAGGTGAGCAGTAAGAAATGTGCCTTTGAATTTTTGAGATCAACAAAGTGTATTGCTTTGGACTAACTTGACTTTGATTATTAACATATGGATATGGTTGCTTTATTTTTTAAAGGAAAAAGAAGAGGGCGTGCCAGTGCACTGAGCAATGCTTCCCATCAAGCTTCCCTATTGACCAGTGGGAGACAATCCCCTCATCACTGGTCTTACCAGAGCTTTGAGATCATGTTGTTTGACAGAGTTTAGCTCATGATAGTCATGAAGATAAAAGTATCTACTTTTTATGCATTGGGTCCAGGACACCAATAAAATGTTTCAAGAAATAAAACAGGCCAGCCACTTTTCACGTCTACTGCTTTGTAGCTGGGTAAAGGAGGGACTGGGTGCTTTTCTTTAATCAGATCGACAGGTTCTTACCGGCCATCTCTTATGTCTGAGGATGCTCCTAGAGCTAGTCATGGAATATTGTCCCAAAGAAAATGGTTATGACTAGAGTCCAATTCTAGCCAAGCACCACAAAAAATTTGCTGAGATGTTCCAAAGCACTGGGTACCTCATCTGTATGGCTGCTTCAGGGACACATCTGGGCCCCACCAACAAGAGCATAGCCTTCGTGCTGGGGTGAACTCCTGGGTCTGTTCATACACTCAGAGGACACTGAAAGACATTGATGAGAGATGACTTCTGCTGGGCATGGTCATCTGCATCCACAATGGCAAGATGCATTGAGATGGTTTCGAGGCTGTTTCTTAAATCGTTCTAGAGAGTGATATGTTCTGGGCAGTGAAGACACTATTAGCACGATTGGAGTAGTTTTAGCTTTATTTTGGTTGCAAAGAGTATAGTAAAAAAAAGTTGATAGAAGCTTCCCTGCCTTGTTATTCACCAACACCACCAATACCTGTCATGGTGTTTGAAAATAAGAGTGGAACTTGGTCTTCTTGTGTTTCAGGCTTGTGTCTTGTATTTCAGGTTTCTTCTAAGGCAAGGATGAATTAAAGTCACCTTCTGGTACTGCCTCTTCCCCTGCCTTCCCCAAAGTTCTTAGAGTTTCTTCCTCACAGTGTGGGTCATAATTGACTGATGCTGTCAGACTGGTAGCTGCAGGTGACAGCTAGCCCAGGTGTTGACACAGTCCCACCACCTTGCTCTTACTCAGACTTTCCTGGGGCTGCCTTCTTTCTGGGTGCCCTTCCTGAAAGTTGCATCTTTATCTTCTTCTCATATCCGAATAGCCATACCCTTAGGAACAATCACAAAGGAGGTTATAAAATGTGATTGTGACTCTGCTGTCTGTGAACACAGCAAGCATTTGGCATTTCTCTAGTGAAAGAAGAAATTTGGATATTCATATGTAGAAGAATGAAACTGAACCCTTATCTCATATACAAAAGCCAGCTAAAGAAAAATTACAGACTTTTTCAGATCCAAAACTATGAAACTATTAGAAGAAAACACACGCTGACATTTTGATATAAGATTTGAAATACTTCCAACACACACTAAGACATTAGAAGCATAGATTAAAAAAAAGAAAGAAAGAAAATAGATATGTGGGACTACATTCAATTCAAAAGCTTCTGCACAGCAAAGAAAACAACCAACAGAGTGAAAGGACAAGCCGTAGAATGGGAGAAAATAGTTGCAAACAATTCATTTGACAAGGGACTAATATATAGAATATACAAGGAATTCAAACAACTCAACAATATAAAGAGAGTTATTTTAGTAAAAAGTATGCCAAGGGACTGGATAGACATACAAATAGTTAACATGTGCATAAAAATGCTCCATATCATTGAGGATCAGGAAAATACAAATCAAAGCACAATGAGATATCATCTCACTCTAATTAAAATGCCTGTTAACCAAAAGACAAAAAATAACAGATGCATCGGGTGCAGTGGTTCACACCTACAACCCCAGCACTTTGGGAGGCTGAAGTGAGAGGATTGCCTGAGTCCACAGGTTCAAGAGCATCTTGGGCAACTTGGCAAGACCTCATCTTTACAATAAATTTTAAAAAGTGGCCAGACATGGTGGCACATGCCTGTAGTTCCAGCTATTGGAAGGCTGAGGTGGAAGAATCACCTGAGTGTGCCACTGCACTCCAACCAGGACAAGAGTGAAACTCCAACTCGAAAAATAAAAATAAAAAATTTTAAAAAGTAACAGATGCTGATGAGGATGTGGAGTAAAGGAAACTCTTACACACTGTTGGTGGGAATGTGAATTAGTACAGCCTTTAATGATAACCTAAGAGAAATTTCTCGAAAAAATAAAAAGTGGAACTACCATCTGATCTGGCAAATCCACTACTTGGCATTTATCCAAAGGAAAAGAAATCAGTATATACAAGAGATACCCACACATGCATACTTATTGCACTACTCACCATAGCTAAGATATGGGATCAACCTCGGTGTTCAACAGCAGGTGAGTGGGTAAAGAAAATTTTGTATGTATACACAATGCAAGGCTATGCACTCACATAAATAAATAAAATCCTGTTGTTTGCAGCATGGAAGTGGGGGTCATTATGTTAAGTGAAATAAGCCAAGCACAGAAAGGCAAATTTCGCAGGTTCTTACTCAGATCTGGAAGCTAAATAAGTGGACCCCATGGAAGTGGAGAGTGGAAACTGCAGTTACCAGAGGCTGGGAAGAGGAGAGGGGAGGGGAGGTGAATGAATGGGTGCAAAGATACTGTGAGATGGAATGGGTCAGCTGTAATGTTTGACAGCAGAGTAGAATGACTATAGTTATTAATAATATACATTATATTTCTAAGTAACTAGAAGATCTGAAATATTCCTGACGCATAGCAATGGTAAGTGTTTGAGGTGAGATGGATATCCTTCAAACTATTTGACCACTACACATTTTATACATGTATCAAACTGTCATATGCATCCCATAAATATGTACAATTATCACATTTTAATTAAAAATACATCTAAAGCATTGAAGACAGACAGGGTTGGAGCTTCCTAAACCTAATTGAACTTTGAATCCTGCTTCAACTCCAAACTAGTTCATATAAATTCCAGATTTTGCCTTATAATAATTCCTATTTCTACTTGTAAAAATTAACCAAAAGAGATAAAACATGTACTTTCAGGTAACCAAAAAAATAAAAAAATAAAATAAGCTTGTGACAGGAAGATAACTTGAGTAGGTCAGCGAAACTTTAAAGAATCCAGGGAAGCAAAGCATTGCTGAAATAAATAAACAAAACTGACCTTTATAAAAAGAGTGGAAAAAAATGTTTAACACTTAACAGGTTTTCTTCACCACAAAGAGAACTCCTGCAAGCGATATATGCCTGCCCCTTGTGGGCCTCTCAGCCTCTCTGTCCTCAATTTAAACCTGACCATTTCTTTTCCAGTGCACACAAGCTGACTTC
>NW_007162279.1:0-5823 GCF_000164805.1 Carlito syrichta
GAGGTATTCCTTAGAGTAGGGAAAAGAAGAAAAATGCTTGGAAAAAAAATCATTTGGGAAAGTTTGAGCAACAACATAGGTTACTGATGATTTCTTGTTGAACTTTAGTGGAATATCCTTACAATTTTCCAGTTTTGATTTCAGGTTTAAAGCTCCAGTAACCAGATCTGTTGTCTTCATCCCTTCTTAGGAATGAGGGAATGCTAATTTGGGGGAGAAGAGACCTGTCCGGTGTGTCACAGCCCCACCAAATCCTCCACAGGGTCAACCTGGCTCTTCACTATTCTGGCTATGGATGTGCTTGAATAAATTCCAGCATTTCTGTATCTTGATTTCCCATCTAGAGAAATGATATGAGAGACAGCATGTGTTAATCGCCTTGCTATATGACATCTGAAAGGTTATTGAACCTTGTTTTATGTTGCTTTGAGATCTGCAGACAGAAACAGTCAGAAAAATCTTTTGTCAATTACAGTTAGAAATACTGAATTTAAACATGTTGGAAAAGGTGAGCAGTAAGAAATGTGCCTTTGAATTTTTGAGATCAACAAAGTGTATTGCTTTGGACTAACTTGACTTTGATTATTAACATATGGATATGGTTGCTTTATTTTTTAAAGGAAAAAGAAAGAGGGCGTGCCAGTGCACTGAGCAATGCTTCCCATCAAGCTTCCCTATTGACCAGTGGGAGACAATCCCCTCATCACTGGTCTTACCAGAGCTTTGAGATCATGTTGTTTGACAGAGTTTAGCTCATGATAGTCATGAAGATAAAAGTATCTACTTTTTATGCATTGGGTCCAGGACACCAATAAAATGTTTCAAGAAATAAAACAGGCCAGCCACTTTTCACGTCTACTGCTTTGTAGCTGGGTAAAGGAGGGACTGGGTGCTTTTCTTTAATCAGATCGACAGGTTCTTACCGGCCATCTCTTATGTCTGAGGATGCTCCTAGAGCTAGTCATGGAATATTGTCCCAAAGAAAATGGTTATGACTAGAGTCCAATTCTAGCCAAGCACCACAAAAAATTTGCTGAGATGTTCCAAAGCACTGGGTACCTCATCTGTATGGCTGCTTCATGGACACATCTGGGCCCCACCAACAAGAGCATAGCCTTCGTGCTGGGGTGAACTCCTGGGTCTGTTCATACACTCAGAGGACACTGAAAGACATTGATGAGAGATGACTTCTGCTGGGCATGGTCATCTGCATCCACAATGGCAAGATGCATTGAGATGGTTTCGAGGTTGTTTCTTAAATCGTTCTAGAGAGTGATATGTTCTGGGCAGTGAAGACACTATTAGCACGATTGGAGTAGTTTTAGCTTTATTTTGGTTGCAAAGAGTATAGTAAAAAAAAGTTGATAGAAGCTTCCCTGCCTTGTTATTCACCAACACCACCAATACCTGTCATGGTGTTTGAAAATAAGAGTGGAACTTGGTCTTCTTGTGTTTCAGGCTTGTGTCTTGTATTTCAGGTTTCTTCTAAGGCAAGGATGAATTAAAGTCACCTTCTGGTACTGCCTCTTCCCCTGCTTTCCCCAAAGTTCTTAGAGTTTCTTCCTCACAGTGTGGGTCATAATTGACTGATGCTGTCAGACTGGTAGCTGCAGGTGACAGCTAGCCCAGGTGTTGACACAGTCCCACCACCTTGCTCTTACTCAGACTTTCCTGGGGCTGCCTTCTTTCTGGGTGCCCTTCCTGAAAGTTGCATCTTTATCTTCTTCTCATATCCGAATAGCCATACCCTTAGGAACAATCACAAAGGAGGTTATAAAATGTGATTGTGACTCTGCTGTCTGTGAACACAGCAAGCATTTGGCATTTCTCTAGTGAAAGAAGAAATTTGGATATTCATATGTAGAAGAATGAAACTGAACCCTTATCTCATATACAAAAGCCAGCTAAAGAAAAATTACAGACTTTTTCAGATCCAAAACTATGAAACTATTAGAAGAAAACACACGCTGACATTTTGATATAAGATTTGAAATACTTCCAACACACACTAAGACATTAGAAGCATAGATTAAAAAAAAGAAAGAAAGAAAATAGATATGTGGGACTACATTCAACTCAAAAGCTTCTGCACAGCAAAGAAAACAACCAACAGAGTGAAGGGACAAGCCGTAGAATGGGAGAAAATAGTTGCAAACAATTCATTTGACAAGGGACTAATATATAGAATATACAAGGAATTCAAACAACTCAACAATATAAAGAGAGTTATTTTAGTAAAAAGTATGCCAAGGGACTGGATAGACATACAAATAGTTAACATGTGCATAAAAATGCTCCATATCACTGAGGATCAGGAAAATACAAATCAAAGCACAATGAGATATCATCTCACTCTAATTAAAATGCCTGTTAACCAAAAGACAAAAAATAACAGATGCATCGGGTGCAGTGGTTCACACCTACAGCCCCAGCACTTTGGGAGGCTGAAGTGAGAGGATTGCCTGAGTCCACAGGTTCAAGAGCATCTTGGGCAACTTGGCAAGACCTCATCTTTACAATAAATTTTAAAAAGTGGCCAGACATGGTGGCACATGCCTGTAGTTCCAGCTATTGGAAGGCTGAGGTGGAAGAATCACCTGAGTGTGCCACTGCACTCCAACCAGGACAAGAGTGAAACTCCAACTCGAAAAATAAAAATAAAAAATTTTAAAAAGAAACAGATGCTGATGAGGATGTAGAGTAAAGGAAACTCTTACACACTGTTGGTGGGAATGTGAATTAGTACAGCCTTTAATGATAACCTAAGAGAAATTTCTCGAAAAAATAAAAAGTGGAACTACCATCTGATCTGGCAAATCCACTACTTGGCATTTATCCAAAGGAAAAGAAATCAGTATATACAAGAGATACCCACACATGCATACTTATTGCACTACTCACCATAGCTAAGATATGGGATCAACCTCGGTGTTCAACAGCAGGTGAGTGGGTAAAGAAAATGTTGTATGTATACACAATGCAAGGCTATGCACTCACAGAAATAAATAAAATCCTGTTGTTTGCAGCATGGAAGTGGGGGTCATTATGTTAAGTGAAATAAGCCAAGCACAGAAAGGCAAATTTCGCAGGTTCTTACTCAGATCTGGAAGCTAAATAAGTGGACCCCATGGAAGTGGAGAGTGGAACTGCAGTTACCAGAGGCTGGGAAGAGGAGAGGGGAGGGGAGGTGAATGAATGGGTGCAAAGATACTGTGAGATGGAATGGGTCAGCTGTAATGTTTGACAGCAGAGTAAAATGACTATAGTTATTAATAATATGCATTATATTTCTAAATAACTATAAGATCTGAAATATTTCTGACGCATAGCAATGGTAAGTGTTTGAGGTGAGATGGATATCCTTCAAACTATTTGACCACTACACATTTTATACATGTATCAAACTGTCATATGCATCCCATAAATATGTACAATTATCACATTTCAATTAAAAATACATCTAAAGCATTGAAGACAGACAGGGTTGGAGCTTCCTAAACCTAATTGAACTTTGAATCCTGCTTCAACTCCAAACTAGTTCATATAAATTCCAGATTTTGCCTTATAATAATTCCTATTTCTACTTGTAAAAATTAACCAAAAGAGATAAAACATGTACTTTCAGGTAACCAAAAAAATAAAAAAAATAAAATTAGCTTGTGACAGGAAGAAAACTTGAGTAGGTCAGCGAAATCTTTAAAGAATCCAGGGAAGCAAAGCATTGCTGAAATAAAATAAACAAAACTGACCTTTATAAAAAGAGTGGAAAAAAATGTTTTAACACTTAACAGGTTTTCTTCACCACAAAGAGAACTCCTGCAAGCGATATATGCCTGCCCCTTGTGGGCCTCTCAGCCTCTCTGTCCTCAATTTAAACCTGATCATTTCTTTTCCAGTGCACACAAGCTGACTTCTGAGTTCTTGGGCTTGGCTAACTAATGGACACCACTTTTCATGTGCTTCTTTGTTTACCCAAGCTTCGATCTGGAGCAGGTCCTTTGAAAAGTGAGGGAGGAATTTTACTGCATAGAGTTTTATTGGAGGCAGCATTACTGATATTTGTGTTCCTTCACTGCTCCCAGATATAACCCCTGAGACACACTGCATGTTTATTTAGCTAACTGAGAGCCAGGAACACCTGAGAGAGTCAAATGCCAACCAGCAGGAAGAAAAATGTTTCACATGAAAAACAAATCAACAATTATTTACCTTTAAACTCAAAACAAACTAAAATCTATGCTAAATGTTTTCTGATTTTAATTAAATAATTTCATAACGTGTCTTATCATTTGTCTTTGTGTAGGGAATCTTTAACTTTTCAAAACAAAGGGGGAAAAGAAACCAAAAAACAGAATTTTCTGAGGGTAGAATGACCCAAGGTCAAAATTCCTTATTATTTTTAAAGATTATAAGAAAACGGGTGTCCTCAGAGTTCCAGAGAAAGGTGGGTGTGGGGCAGTGCTTTATTGTGATATTGGTCACAGCAAACTACTCTAAAACAGCAGCTTATAATTACAAAACTCAAGGTCCATTTATGTGTGAGAACATATGGAACTCTGTTCTTTGTTTCTGTGATAAGTCATTGAGTATGATCGACTCCAAATCCATCCAAGTTGCTGCAAAGTCCATATATTTGTCCTTCTTTATGGCTGCATAATATTCCATTGTGTATATGTACCACATTTTTTATCCAGTCCAGCTTCAATGGGCAACACGGTTGGTTCCATGTTTTTGCTATTGTGAACAGAGCGGCAATGTGTGCAGGTATCTTTTTGGTAGAATGTTTTGAGTTCCTCCAGGTATATTCCCAATAGGGGAATTGCTGGGCCATAGAGAAGGTCTACAAGAAAGCAATCGGCAGTAGTGGGAAACTATCGGGGGGGGGATTGGCAGTTGAGGGAAACTGCAAGGGGAGGGAGGGGCATACCTCATCAAGAAGGATACCTGTGTGATCAATGTTTATATATCTCACCCTGAAATGTACCCCAGATCTTTATAATAAAAATTAAAAAAAAAACAACTACAAAACTCCATCATTGCTACCAGCTCCAGGGCCAAGAACTGGGGGAATGCTTTGGGGATGGCTCTTCAGTGCTTCTGTGGTGGAGCTGAGGAAGGGGGTGCACCCCAAGACAGTGGAGGAGGGGAGGAAGAGGAGAAGAAGGGGGATGGGAGAGAGGGAGGAGGAGGGGAAGGAGGAAGAGAGAGAGGAGGAGGAGAAAGAAGAGGGGAAGGTGGAAGGGGAGGAGGAAGAGCAAGGGGGGAGGAGCAGGTTGGGAGCCAGGAGCAGCTCATGCAGTTCCCATACCCCTTTTCTCCCTTTTCTTCCTTTCTGTCTGGCCCTTTAATATGGAACTATCACAGATGAAGAGGGGACCCAAAAATCCCAGAATTATTTTGTGGAGGGTGGGCCCCTTGTATTCAGGCTTCCCCCACTAGGTGAGAGTTCTAGCAGCCCATTGGCATCTGTGTACCAGCTAGCATTGCTGTGAGAGGTTGTGTTCAGCTTCAATTAATTTTTTTGGAGATTCTTTCAATGTTTGCCCATTTCATGATGAGTGATTTACGAGTGCACCTGCCCACAAGAGTGTTCAGCAGTTTTTGCCCTGAAACAGCATGACCCATGTGCCCCACCCTCTTTATTCTCCTTATTCACTGAGTGACTTTGTTTGTTTCCCCAGATAGAATAAATCCCTAAAGGGAAATGTGTAACTGATGTGGAAGAGGTGAAACAAAAAACAGAAGAAGCACTAAAAAGCATCAAATTGGATGAGTTCAAAAACTGTTTTGAGCAGTGGAATAAGCATCTCCATATGTATAGTG
>NW_007162279.1:6490-14976 GCF_000164805.1 Carlito syrichta
CCCAGCAGTTTTATCCCAAGTTACCTACAACCCCACCCCTTTCCCACAAAAATAAAAATATGCCACCATCCCCACATCCAAGACACAGAATGCTGTCATTATCCCAATAAATTCTTTCATGCTCCTTTGCAACCAATTCTTTCAACTCCAGGAGCAGAAAAGAATGAACATGCTTTTTGTCACTGTAGTTTTGCCTTTTCTAGAATCTCAAAGACATTGAATCATACATTATGTATTCTTGAGAGACTATACCTCATCAAAATTGATTTTTAAAAATCATAAAGACAAATATTTAAGGTGATAGAGATCCCAAGTACACCAATATAAGGTTTACAAATTGTAAGAATACATTACATTATCACATGTACCCCCAAAATATATACATCTATTATGCATCAATAAGACCCCTGCCAAGCTGGAAAAAAAAATTCCACCTTTGTGGCAGGCTTAAAGCATGGCTTGCAGAGATTACTATGTATACCTATATGGAAACAAACGTGATAACCTAAATGAAATGGAGGACTTTCTGACATCACATAACCTCCCAAGGTTGAAACAAGAAGAAATTGGGATATTAAATAGAACAATAACAACCCAGGAAATTGAATCTATCATAAGAATACTACCTACAAAAAAAAAACCCTGGACCAGATGAATTTTCATCAGAATTCTATAAAACATACAAGGAGGAGCTAATACCAATCCTATGGAAAGTATTCCAGGAATCAAGAAAGATGGAATGCTTTTCAACTCACTTTATGATACTAACATCACACTGATACCCAAACCGGGCAAAGATTCAACTAAGAAAGAGAACTACAGGACAACATTCCTGATGAACATAGATGCAAAAATACTCAACAAGATTCTAGCAAATAAGATCTAACAACACATCTAAAAAATTACCCATCATGACCAAGTACACTTTATCCTCTGGATTCAGGGCTGGTTCAACATTCACAAGATCATAAATGCCATTTAATAAATCAACAGATGTGAAAGTAAGAACCACATGATTATACCATTAGATGCAGAAAAAGTTTTTGATAAAACTCAGCATCCTTCTTGATAAAAACCCTTGAAGGGGACAGGAACAAGATGGGGACGGCATAGGTGGACTTGTGAGATTCTCCGAATGTGAGTTCCCAAAAAGACTCTTACTTTTCTTCCCCCATTCCCCAGCCCACCACCAGCTGTGCTGGTCCGAAGCCCGGGGAACTACGGTCCCACACAGGGCTGGATATTGCAACCCCCTGCTGTTGCTGTTCCACCATGTGCATGGGAGTTTCGAGTCCCAGATCCCTCCCTGGCTACATTGTCTCCCACCCGGCACCCAGCACCAAGCCGCTGGTCACTCAGGGAGGCTCTGGGCACCCGCCCCTCAGAGACACCGGTCCCATTCCTGGCTGAAGTCCCCTGTGTGGGGCCCAGGGCCACTCTTGCTGCTCACCACCTGCCCTTTGGAGCTTTGCAGCTCTGGAGCTCTGGGCCCACCCTGGCTGAGGCACTCAGCACATGACCCCAAGCTGGGGGACCCAGATAAGCAGAGAGAAATGGATCTGCAAAAGCTGCCTCAGCCATTCTCCAGGTAGAGACTTCCATTGCCCCGCCCACCTATCAACAAACTCTACCTCAGTTCCTAAGGTAACATCACAAAACAGGAGACAAAGCCCCACCCCTCTGCTGAATCAGACAGAAGCAACCCCAGGCAGCCGACTTAAAAAAAAAACAACCCAAACTGCGAGTAAATCTACCTGCCTGTGATGAAAAACAAAGGGGAGAGGCTGGAGATCAGAGCTGAGGTGACTTTAGTCTGATCACTTATTTTGACTTGTGATTTTATCATTTTGACTGTCTGTTTTGATCACATTTGTTGTTTGCCTTCTGACTTACACTGTTTCTTGATTTTATTGGTCTGTCTCTGTGTAGCTATCAGTATTCTTTAGGGAATCTTTCTTACGTGTCTTTTTTCACTTCTTTCCGGCCTTGTGTCTCTTTTTCACCTGATAGTTGGTATGTATGTCTGTTTTCCCTCTCGCTCTTCTCTCTTTCTAGCTTTCTATTGACCCCCCTTCCTCCATTATTTTCCTCTTTTATATCCCCCTTCTTAATCTAGGACCAAGACTACATACTGCTGAACAGACAGATTGTAAGGCAGAGGGAAATAGGTTCCAGTGTGCTCATACACCTGTTTGTGGATGCTAGAATCAGGATATACTTTCTGAACCGCAGCTTCCCTCTCAATTAAACCTCAAAATTGCAAAAAGTACAGATTTCAGTCTACACTCCAACCTCAAAAGTGAACAAAGCCAGAAGACCCTCATAAGGAAGAACAGATATTGCAGAAGAGAGATAAAAGCAAACCCATCTTCCCTCAAAAACAGAATTAAAGAAGGGGAGGGAAAGGGGGAGAGAGAGAAAAATCTACACAAATGAAGAAAAATCAAAAGAAGAATATGGGTCTCTCCCAGACCCCTGGGAGGGCAGATGCTGAGAAAACTGACTTCAGAATCCAAACAATGAAGAGCCCCCAAAATGAAGGGTCTCAAATGACAAACCTAGATATCAAGACATTAATGGAGAGATTAAAAAGAATTGAGGAGACACAAGAAGAAACTAGGAAGGAGCTGATATCTGAGATAACAGTAATAAAGAATACTGTGAATGAAATAAATAACAAGCTGATAAGCATGTAAAGCAGAATTACTCAGGCAGAAGAAAGAATCTCAGAGCTTGAGGACCAAAATATACAACTAACCCAAACTCTTAAAAACAGAAAATAAGCTCAAAAAGACAGAAGAAAACCTTTAAGGGATGAGCGATTACTTCAAGAGACCAAACCTAAGAGTAATTGACCTTCCTGAGGCAGAAAGAGAGACAGAGACCACGCTGGAACAAACTTTCCATGAGATCATTCAAGAAAACTTCCCTTATCTAATCAGTGATGCAAAAATTCAAACACAAGAAATTCAGAGAACCCCTGCGAGACAACAAATGACGAGACCAACTCCTAGACACATAATAATTCACCTAATCAAAGTAGGCATAAAAGAAAAAATCCTAAAGGCAGCAAGCGAAAAAGGCCAGATCACCTACCATGGAAGACCAATCAGAATAGTAGCAGATTTATCTACAGAAACCCTGCAGGCTAGGAGAGCTTGGAGCCCTATCTTCAAAGTCATAAAAGATAAACAATTTCAACCAAGAATAACCTACCTGGACAAGCTAAGCTTCATCAGCGAGGGAGAATTAAAATCTTTCCCAGATATCCAATCCCTAAGAAGTTATGCTGCCACCAAACCACCTCTACATGAAACACTTAAGAAAGTACTAAACACAGAAGAAAAGGAAAAAGAACAACGTTCTTCACAAGAGTACAGGGAAAAGAATAAAATATACACGAACCAACCCCCAAACCAAAAGAAAGACAAAAAAAAAAAAAATCGAGTGGAACAACAACAACACTATGATAGGACTCTATGATAGGGATGAACTCTCACATTTCAATAATTAGCCTGAATGTGAATGGATTAAATGCACCATTGAAAAGACATAGAATGACAAAATGGATAAAATATAACCAGGTAACAATATACTGCCTTCAAGAGACCCATCTCACTAGAAAGGGCATACACAGACTCAAAAGAAGAGGATGGGAAACAAATTTTCAGGCAAATGGAACACAAAAGAAAGGAGGAGTCACAATCCTAATTTCACACAAAATACCATTTGTTATCAAAAATTAAAAAAGATACAGAGGGCCACTACATAATGATAAAAGGTTCACTCCATCAACAAGAAATATCTATCCAAAACATATATGCACCCAACATAGGTGTGCCAACTTTTGTAAAGCAACTTCTAGGAAAACTAAAGAAAGGTATTGACACTAACACCATCATAACTGGGCACTTTAATACCCCACTCTCAACCCTAGACAGATCATCAGGACGAAAAATCAGCAAGGAGATCCAGAACCTCAATGTGACTCTGGACCAAATGGACTTAATTGATACCTACAGAACATTCCATCCAAAGACCACAGGATACACATTCTACTCATCACCACATGGAACATATTCTAAGATCGACCACATAATTGGCCATAAATCAAGCATAAGCAAATTTAAAAGGACTGATATTCTACCATGCACCTTCTCGGACAACAGTGGAATAAAAATAAACATTGACACCCACAAGGTCCACTAAAAACCCACAAAGAGATGGACACTAAACAGCATGATGCTAAACAACTCCTGGGTCAATGATGAAATCAAAACTGAGATCAAAAGATTCCTGGAAAAAATTAAAATGAAGAAACATCTTACCAAAATCTCTGTGATGCCTTAAGAGGGGGATTTATATCCCTACAAAAACACATGAAGAAAATGGAAGGAACACAAATTATCAGCCTAACAAGCCACCTAAGGAAGCTGGAAAAGCAAGACCACAAAAACCCTAATTTCAGCAGAAGAATCCAGATCACCAAAATAAAAGCCCAAATCCAGGACATAGAAGACAAAAAGATAATACAAAAAAATCAATGAAACAAAAAGCTAGTTCTTCAAAAGGATAAACAAGATCGATGGTCCCCTAGCTAGACTGACCAAGAAAAAACAAGAAAAAACCGAAATAAGTACAATCAGAAGCACAAAAGATAAAGTCACATCTGACCCTGAAGAAATACAAGACATTATTAGAGACTACTACATACAATTGTATGGAAACAAGCTTGAAAACCTTAAGGAAATGGAGAATTTTCTGACATCACACAACCTACCTAGGTTGGAACAAGAAGAAATTGAGACCCTAAATAGACCAAAACCATTCAAGGAAATCGACTACATAATAAGAAAACTACCTACAATAAAAGCCCTGGTCCAGATGACTTTCCAGCAGAATCCTACAAGACATTTAAGGAGAAGCTGATACCAATCCTACTGAAGGTAATTGCAGGCGAATGAAAAAGATGGAACTCTCCCTAAATCATTTTACGAAGTCAACATCCCATTGACACCCAAGCCAGGTAAAGATCCAACAAAGAAAGAGAACTACAGGCCAATATCTTTGATGAACATAGATGCTAAAATTCTCAACAAGATCCTAGCAAGCCGGATTCAACAATGAATCTCAAAAATGATCCATCATGACCAAGTAGGCTTCATTTCTGGGAGGCAAGGCTGGTTCAACATTCGTAAAACCATAAATGTAATTAAATAAATCCAGAGATGTCAAAACGAAAACCACATGATTATATCATTAGATGCAGAAAAAGTTTTTGATAAAATTCAGCACCCCTTTTGGATAAAAACCCTTGAGCATCTGGGCATACAGGGAACATACCTCAAATAGTAAAAGCCTTCTATGAGAAACCCACAGCCAGCATACTCCTAAATGGACAAAAATTGGAAACATTTCCCCTGAAAACTGGAACAAGACAAGGATGACCCACTCTCACCTCTCTTGTTCAACATAGTATTGGAAGTCCTGGTTCGAGCAATGAGAAAAGAGAAGGCAATCGGAGTACCCAAATTAGAAAAGAGGACGTCAAGTTATCTCTGTTTGCAGATGATATGATCGTGTACCTTGAAAATCCAAGAGAATTTGTCAAAAACCTCCTTACACTGATAAAGGCCTTCGGCAAAGTCTCAGGATATAAATTAAATATGCAAAAGACAATCGCATTTCTTTACACCAATAATAGACAAACAGAAACCCAAATAAGGAGCAAAATTCCATTCAAAATAGCCACACAAAAAAATGAAATACCTTGGCATCTTCCTAACCAGAGACGTGAAAGTCCTTTACAATGAAAACTACAAAATTCTGCTCAAAGAAATCAAAGATGACACAAACAAGTGGAAAAATATCCCATGCTCATGGATTGGAAGAATCAACATTGTGAAGATGTCCATCTTACCTAAGGGAATCTACAGATTCAATGCAATATCTATCAAATTACCAGCAACATTCTTCTCAGACCTAGAAAAAACAACACAGGAATTCATATGGAAACACAAAAGCCCAAGAAGAGTCAGAACAATCTTCAGCAAAACAACAAACAAACAAACAAAAAAAAACAAAGCAGGTGGTATCACATTACCAGACTTCAAACTTTACTACAAAGCTACAATCATCAAAATTGCTTGCTATTGATATAGGAACAGGGCATATAGATCCATGGAATAGATTTGAGATCCCAGAAGCAAAACCTCAATTTCTCAATCAACTCATCTTCGACAAAGTATCCACCACCTATCACTGGGGAGAGGAAAACCTATTCAGTAAATGGTCCTGGGAAAACTGACTAACCATATGCAGAAGATTGAAACAGAACCCCTATCTAACCCCATGCACAAAGGTTAACTCCAAATGAATCAGAGACCTAAATGTAAAACCTCAAAACATAAGAACCTTAGAAAATGAAGGACATACCCTCATGGAAATTGGAACTGGCCTCCAATTCCTGAACAAAACTCAAAACCCACAGGCCATAAGGGATAAGATAGACAAGTGGGACCTCATTAAACTAACAAGCTTCAGCAAAGCCAAAGAAACCATCAAGAGAGCAGGGAGACAGCCTACAGACTGGGAAAAAGTATTTGCCAACTCCAGGTCTGACAACAGCTTAACATCCTGGATCTACAAGGAACGCAAACGTGCTGAAAAGAAAAAAACAAACAACCCCATTATAAAATAGGCAAAATATATGAACAGACACTTCAAAAAGGAAGACATCCAAGCAGCCAACAGACACATGAAGAAATGCTCAACCTGACTAATCATCAGCGAGATGCAAATCAAAACCACACTGAGATACCACCTAACTCCAGTCAGAATAGAAATTATCAATAACTCAGATAATAATAGTTGTTGGAGAGGGTGTGGCAAAAAGGGAACACTCCTACACTGTTGGTGGGAGTGTAAACTAGTGCAACCTCTATGGAAAGCAATGTGGTGATTCTTAAAAGCTCTAAACATCAACCTCCCATATGACCCTGGAATCCCTCTACTGGGAATATACCCTGAAGACCTCAAATCACTCTATTAAAAAAGATACCTGCACATGAATTTTTATTGCAGCATTGTTCACAATAGCAAGAACCTGGAACCAACCATGCTGTCCATCAAAAGAGGACTAGATTTAAAAAATGTGGTACATATACACGGTGGAATACTATGCAGCCATAAAAAAATATGAATTTCGCAGCAACCTGGATGGAGCTAGAGTCTATAATACTGAGTGACCTCTCACAGAAACAAAGTTCTTAGTATCACATATTCTCACTCATATAGTGGACCTTGATCATCCAACGCACTACCATAAGCAAATGACTGACAGTGGTGGGAAACTATGGGGAGGGGATGGGACTAATGGTAGTAAACATCTGTCTGGAGATGAGGAGACACCTGTTATCAACAAGGGCACCTGAATAAAGCATATTTATATACCTAACCCTTAACTGTAACCCACAATATCAAAATAAAAAATATTGGAAAAAAAAAAGAAAATGCTATTCTGTGGAGAGACATGGATACTGGTGATTATATATCAAAAAGTGAGTGAGAAGAATACATTCTGAATGTAAAAGAATTTCTGGAATAGCTTAAACCAATGTATTTTGCTTATATTTTGTTTTTATGTCTATATCAGGGTGATAAACTCATGTCTAATTAAGTCTACAACTTTTTCTTTCAATAAGAATAAAGTAAGAATTCTAAAAAATGTCCTTAAAGGTCTTGTAGAATTCCGCCGGATAGCCATCTGGTTTAGGGCTTTTTTTTTGTGGGTAGTTTTCTTATTACATAGTCAATTTCCTTGATTGTTATTGGTCTATTTAGGGTCTCAATTTTTTCTTGTTCCAACCTAGGTAGGTTGTGTGATGACAGAAAGTCCTCTATTTCCTTGAGGTTTTCATGTTTGTTTCCATACAAGTGTATATAGTAGTCTCTGATGATCTTTTGTATTTCTTCAGGGTCAGATGTGGCTTCATATTTTGTGTTTCTGATTGTGCTTATTTGGTTTTATTCTTGTTTTTTCTTGGTCAGTCTAGCTAGAGGACCATCGATCTTGTTTATCCTTTCAAAGAACCACCTTTTTGTTTCATGGATTTTTTGGTATTGTCTTTTTGTCTTCTATGTCCTGGATTTGGGCTTTTATTTTGGTGATCTGGATTCTTCTGCTGAAATTAGGGTTTTTGTAGTCTTGTTTTTCCAGCTTCCTTAGGTGGCTTGTTAGGCTATTAATTTGTGCTCCTTCCGTTTTCTTCATGTGTGTTTGTAGGGATATAAACTCCCATCTTACTACGGCTTTTAAGGTGTCCCAGAGATGTTGGTAAGATGTTTCTTCATTTTCATTTGTTTCCAGGTACCTTTTGATCTCGGTTTTGATTTCATCATTGGCCCAGGAGTTGTTTAGCATCATGCTGTTTAGTGACCATGTCTTTGTGGGTTTTAGGGGGACCTTGTTGGTGCTAATGTTTATT
>NW_007162280.1:0-658 GCF_000164805.1 Carlito syrichta
AAAAACATCCTTTGACCCTGTTAATTTTTCTCTATTGCTTCTTGTTTTCAGTGTAGATGATTCTGATCTAATTATTGTTATTTTTCTTCTGCTTTTAAAAAAGATTTACATTACTCTTCTTTTTTTTGTTTTCTAATATGACTTCTTTTTGTGCCCTGAAATTTCTGTCTGGAAAGAGCATGATTCTTTCCAAATGATCTCACTTTATTCTTTTGTATATATTTTGTTGACAGAGATGAGAATGCTCTAGCCACCTTTTCAGAATCCTCTAAACAGAATATCAATGACAGGTGAGGTGTTTTGGGGGCCATCCGAGTGGGAAAACTATTTTGGAATGGTTATGGCAAGACAGAGTATACTTGACAGCCTATCAGCACCTGTATGTAAACTTTTTCTGTTTTGGATCTCAATGGAAAGAAGAGTAAGAGGTGAAAAAACACTTACTCGTGGTCTGTGTGTAAACTTTAGGGACTAGTGGCCAAAACCCTTAGGAAATTATCACAATGCCTATGTGTGACAAAGAGAGAAACCTATTTGGAAGCAAAGAGGTTGTAGCAATGGGCAGAAAGGAGTCCTCAGCAGAAATGAATGGACCTAATGGGCCCTGTATCTGTCCCTTACCCTCCATTGCTCTGCCACCATGTGAAACTGGAGCCCC
>NW_007162281.1:0-8258 GCF_000164805.1 Carlito syrichta
CAGGGCAGGGCTGTGGCAGCAGCTGTGGTAGCTGAACGGTGTGTGGGACCGAGGGCCTCCAGGTCTCAGACTGACATGGCAGGGGGAAAGTGAGAGTTTTTATGGAAACTCACTTTCGAGGAGATTCTCACAGTCTCACCTGTCCTATCACCATCTTGCCGGAACTCCTAGGCATTCTATTTCTGCATAAGTATTTTTCTTGCACTGTTAGTGTTTTATATTTGTCTAGAAAATATTCCATTTTATCTAAATTTTCAAATATATTAGCTTAGAAGTGAATATTATGATCTTCTTTAAAAAATTTCAGTTGTGATATAATTATGCTCCCTTTTGGTACATTTTCTTTGAATACTTATTCTCTTTTTATTCTTGATCATTATTGTCACATGTTTATGGTAATATAAAGCCATAGTTTTGTTTGTCTGAGTAGTATTCCATGGTGTGTGTGTATGTGTGACACATTTTCTTTATCTACTTGCCATTTAATGGGCAGTTAGGTTGATTTTATAACTTTGTGAATTATCAATTCTGGTGTGATAAACGTATGAGTGCAAATGTATTTTCCTTTGGGTAGATACTCAGTAGTGGGATCATTGGATCAAATGGTAGATCTACTTTTATTTCCTTGAGAAATCCTCATGCTGTTTTGTATGGAGGTTGTACTATTATTTTCTGGGTAGATTTCTTAATCTAATTATTCAACTCTGAATTCATTTTTCACATGTATTCAAACTACTATTTATCCCTCAACAATACATATTCTTTTAACAGCTATACTTTTACACCTGTGATTTCCTCTTGAGTATTTCCTTATAATTTCTTATTCTCATTTCATGTTTCAACATCATCCCTTTTGTCCTCATATTCTTAAAGCTATTTCTCATGCTTACTTTAAAATCTTAGTCAATGTGTTCTAAAAGTTTTGCTACGGGAGGTGTATATTTAGTTTGTTGTATTTCTCTTTCAGTACCTATATTCCTCAGACATCTAATTATGTTGGCTTCAAACTCACATTTCTTGTGGCTGCTGGTTATTCTGTCTGGTAATAAACTGAACAATCAGAAGATTGTGTAGACATAACTTTTCCCTCAAATTGTGCCAATACTTAAAAGTACAATTGCTGTGTTGTATGGTAAGACTATGTTTGGTTTTGTAAGAAACTGCCATCTAAAGTGGCTGTGCCATTTTGCATCCCTGCCAGCAATAAATGAGCGTCCCCATCACTCCACATCTTTGCCAGTGTTGGGTGTTGTCATTGTTTGGATGTTAGCCATTCTAATAATAGATGTGTTGTGGTATCTCTTTGTTTTAATTTACAATTGTCTAGTGGTATATGATGTTAAGCATCTTCCCACATGTATGTTTGCCATCCATATACCTTCTGGGTGAGATGTCTGCTCAGAACTCTTGTCCATGTTTTAATTAGGTTGGTGCATCTTCTGATTGTTCAGTTTTAAGATTTCTTTGTACATTTTTTATAAGTCTTTCATCAGATATGTCTTTTGAAGTACTTTCTCCCAGTCTGTATCTTGTTTTCTCATTCTCTTCATAACATCTTTTATAGAGAATAAGGTTTAAATTTTAATGAAGTCCAATATATCACATTTTTCTTTCATAGATCCTATCTTTAGTGTTTTATCTAAAAGGTCATTGCCAAACCTAAGGTCATCTAGTTTTCTCCTATATTGTTTTCTCTATGAAAGGTGTGAGGTGAGCATCTAGATTCACTTTTTTGCATGTGGATGTCCAGTTGTTTCAGCACCATCTGTTGCAGAGACCATTCTTTCTCCACTAGATTGCCTTTGCTCGTTTGTTAAAGATCACTTGCCTGAAGGTATGCGAGCCTATTTCTTAGATTTCTATTCTATTCCTTTGATTGATTTTTCTGTTCTTTTATCAGTACCACACTGTCTTGACTACTCTAACTTTATGGTAAGATTTCAAGTTCAATACTCTCAATATTCTGACTTTTTCTTCTTCTTAAATCTTGCCTTCACTATACTAAGCCTTTTGACTTCTTGTTTAAACATTTAAATTGTTAAATAATGATTTCCATGGAATCAATTTGTCAATATAATATCCAGAAAATAACTTGAGATTTCATAGAATCTGTCAGTTGAATGAAATGACATCTTAATGATAGTGAAGCTTCCTGTTTATGAACATGAAGTATCTTTTCATTTATTTGATCTTATATGATTTATTTAATCAGTTTTGAAGTTTTTCTCATATAGCTCTCATACTTATTTAAATTTATAACCAAGCATTTCTTTTTTGATGCTAATATAAGAGATGTTGTACCTTTAATTTCAAATTCTAATGATTAATTCCTGGTATATAGGAAAGCAATTGACTGCTATACATTAACTTTGTATGCAGAAACTTTATATAATTGCTTATTTGTTGCTGATATGTTTTTGTTTTTTGCCTATTCTTTGGCATTTCCTAAACAGACAGTCCTGTCTTCTGTGAACAAAGAGTTTCATTTCTTCCTTTCTAATCTGCATACTTTAATTTTCTTCTTATTGCATTAGCTAACACATCAAGTATGATGCTGAAAAGTAATCATGAGAGAAAATATCTTTGCTTTGTTCCTGATGTTAACAGGAATACTTCTGCTTTAAAACTTCTGCTTTCTCAACATTATGTATGACATTAACGGTAGGGTTTTTGTAGATGTACAGTTAGAAAGTTCTCTATTCTTAGTCTCCTGAAGTTTTTATTATTATTATTACTATCATGAGTCTTAGATTCTGTTAAATCCTGTTTCTGCATCTATTGATATTTTATAATTTTTCTTCTTTAGGCTGTTGTGTGATGGATTGCATTAATTGATCCTCAGTGTTAAACCGGGCTTGTCTACCTGGAATAAATCTAAATTTGTTATCATGTATACTTTTTTAGACATCGTTGGATTAGACTTGCTAATATTTTGTTGTAAGTTTATGTCATGGGAGATTTTTGTCTGTGGTTTTCTTTTCCTGTAATGTCTTTGTCGAGCTAGTATTAGGGCAATGCTGGGCTCATAAAATGAATTAAGGAGGGGTTTCCTGTGCATCTATTTTCTGGAACATATTTTAGGGAGTTGATATCATTTTTTCATGAAATGTTTAGTGAGTTTGCCAGTGAAATTGTGTAGGCCTAGTGCCTGTTTTGGAAGGTCATGTTAATGATTCAATTTCTTTAATAGCTATAAGTCTATTCGGATTACCAATGTCTACTTCTGTGAGTTTGGGTAGTTTGTATCTAGTTCACCTGTACTTGAACCACTTATGTACTCAATCCTGACTTGTACCCTACATCTTTAAAGTAAAATAAAAAATATAAAAAAGAATTGTTTTTTTCATATGTTACCAAATTTGTGGGCATTATTCATAATATTTCTTTATAACTCTTTTTATGCCCACATGATTAGTCATGGTTATTCCTCTATAATTTATAATATTAATAATTAGTAACATTTCTCTTTTGTTCCTGGTTAGCCAGGCTGGGGGTTTAACAATTTTATTGATCTTTTCAAAAAACATCCTTTGACCCTGTTAATTTTTCTCTATTGCTTTCTTGTTTTCAGTGTAGATGATTTCTGATCTAATTATTGTTATTTTTCTTCTGCTTTTAAAAAAGATTTACATTACTCTTCTTTTTTTTGTTTTCTAATATGACTTCATTTTGTGCCCTGAAATTTCTGTCTGGAAAGAGCATGATTCTTTCCAAATGATCTCACTTTATTCTTTTGTATATATTTTGTTGACAGAGATGAGAATGCTCTAGCCACCTTTTCAGAATCCTCTAAACAGAATATCAATGACAGGTGAGGTGTTTTGGGGGCCATCCGAGTGGGAAAACTATTTTGGAATGGTTATGGCAAGACAGAGTATACTTGACAGCCTATCAGCACCTGTATGTAAACTTTTTCTGTTTTGGATCTCAATGGAAAGAAGAGTAAGAGGTGAAAAAACACTTACTCGTGGTCTGTGTGTAAACTTTAGGGACTAGTGGCCAAAACCCTTAGGAAATTATCACAATGCCTATGTGTGACAAAGAGAGAAACCTATTTGGAAGCAAAGAGGTTGTAGCAATGGGCAGAAAGGAGTCCTCAGCAGAAATGAATGGACCTAATGGGCCCTGTATCTGTCCCTTACCCTCCATTGCTCTGCCACCATGTGAAACTGGAGCCCCAAACCTACACCCACCATCATACTATCCTGTAGTTACTTCACCAAATCTGAGGGGTAGAAAAGACTACTTGAATCTATTTGCAGGGTAGAAAATCTCAGTTGTTCAAGACTAGCCTAGACAACATAGCAAGACCTAATTTCTACAAAAAATTTTTTAAAATTAGCTGGGCAAGGAGGCATGCACCTGTAGATCCAGCTACTTGGGAGACTGCAGTGGAATGTTTGCCTGAGGTGGTGAGTTGTGATCATACCACTGTACCCCAGTCTAGGCAACACAATGAGACCCCAACTCAAAAAAAAGAGAAAAGAAAAGAAAAGAGAAAACATGCAAACTCAAAGTGCTTTTTATATTCTCTCACTCAATAACAACCATCTCTGACCAAATGTGTGGAGATTTTTCCCATATACCAAGCAAGCAATCAATTCTGCATCAGATATCAGCTGTGTAATCTCCAATTAAACTCCAATATTATGTACTTAGAGATTGTGTCAGACTCCATAGGTTAAGGGCTCAGTCCCTCCCTTCCCCATTCTCACCAATTGCAAGTGTGGGCCTCCAGAACTTCTGACCAACCAGCTTCAAGTTGGGGTTCCCATGAGTCTTTCTCCTGGCTCAATTAATTTGTTAAAGTAGCTCACAGAATTCAGAAATTCACAGAATGAATTCATTTACTGGGTTCTTATAAGGGGTATTTAAAAAGATACAGATAAAAAGCTATCTAGGTGAGGTATGGGGGAAGGGGCACAGAGCTTCTTTGCTCTCCTCAAGGGTGCCACCCATCAGGACACTCCAAATGTTCAGCTATCTGGAAGCTTTTTGAATCCTGTCCTCTTGAGCTATTTATGAAGATGCTTTTGGACAGACATGATTGAAGTATGGACAACTGTGTAAAATGTGTTTGATATAAAGGGTATGATCTAATAATACTAACAGACTGAGTGAAGAAACCCAACAAGACTTGTCTGTTCAGATTCTTCTGGGACTCTGTGAGCATTCCTTCTTCTAGAGTATAGGTCAGAACCCCCTCTGGAATAACGATCTTATGACACACAATTACTTTAGGGTCCTCCCTTGGGTAGGTGAAAAGAGGACAGAAGCTCAGAGAGGGATTTTGTTCCCTAAGGCCTGTTTCTGTGGCTTAAAGTGCCCCCAGTGTTATAACAAAAGACTGTAACAAAGATAATAGGATCAAAAGTTCATATATATATTTATATATATATAATCACAGATAGTTACCTAAGACCTTGAAATTACCTTGAGGTAATTTCAAAATAAATTTTGCCACAAAAGGTCATACACATTGGGGTTAGTTTCAGTGTTAGAAAAATGCTCTTAAATCTTGATTCATTAAGATTTTTTTTACAGGCCTAAGAATTGCATGTTTATCACATAAAACCTCTTTTCTAGGAAAAAATGAAATACATGTTTCCACATAGCTAAATTACATGTGAGTTTTCTTAGGGTTCAACTAATTTATTAATTGTAAGGATATTGTAGCTAATTTGAATTTAAAATGAGTCTACTGAATTCACATAGTATTTGGTTATATACAATTTATTCCTTTAACTCTAACCCAAAAGAAATGACTTCACTAAACTAGGATGGAGTTATCAGTGAAAGGATGTATATATGCATACATATACACATTTGACCAACAATCACATAGCAGCTATCAAATACAGAGTTTCACAGACCCTGTTCCTAAACTACTGGAAGTTTCAGTTACTGCATGTGACATCCTTTCCTTTTGGGGGCTAATTGGGTAGAAAAGAAATAGGTTATATGAAGCAGATGTCTTCCTCCTATCTAGTAGTCACAACTTCTAGAACACTGTCAGATTGCTTGTGTATGAGACTCTATTACACTAGGCTATAGTAGGGCTGCTTTAATTAATTATGACAAGCCAAGAGACTTAGACAACAAAAATTTATTATCTCACAGTCCTAGCCTAGAAGTTTGAAGTCAAGGTGTTGGTAGAATTGACTTTTTATGAGTTAAAAGGAAGAATCTATCCCATGGCACTTTACCAGTTTGTGCTGTTTGCTGGCAATCTTTGACATTCCTTGGAGTGTAGACACATCTCCCAGATTTCTGCCTTTCTCTTCCAATTGCATTCTTCCTGAGTGTGTCTGTGTCCAAGCTTCCTTTTTTATAAGGATGCCAGTCAGATTATATCTATACCAGTATTACCTCATCTTAACTACATATTTCTGCAATGACTCTGTTTCGAAATAAGATGGCATCATTTGTTACAGGCATTAGAACTTCATTATTTGAATCAGGGGAGCGAACTCGATGCAATCTATAACATGGAAAAAGTGAAGAGTGATGGTATTGTAACTTTTACAATCTTTTAGCCCTCAGCCAGAGACAGAAGAAGACTCTGATGATGACATCAGCGAAATGTGAGTTTAAAACATATCAAGGAGGAAATAAAAGTGAAAATGAATCAAGGGAGCCCTGAGCAGAAAAGATTAAGCTAATAGCCCTGAATGTGTCTCTCATCCCCTAGAGCTCTGCTACCATATGAGGCTAGTGTTCCAAACCTAAACCCACCCTAATATTGGATGGAGCCCCTGACTCAGGCCTGCAGTTACTTGATCCTCTCTGATGGGCCAAAAAGACAACTATGATGGGCAGAGTAAGAGGGTGATGGTGGGATTTCAGAGTCAGACATTTAGATGAGGTGAGAGCAACATATACCTACACAAGAAAATGAATTTGAACTAAATGTCACCACAAAAGGCTGTACCACATAGGGACTAAGCTATGAAAGAACTTAATTTCAATCTGGAAGCACTACAGTTTTCATAGCCACAGGCTCATATTTCAGCATTGAAAGCCTCATATCTACTAAAAATGACACACCGGCCAAAGAGTGGTATATGCATGAATATTTTAAGATTAGTAAGCTTATATCTAGAGTAGCTATAGCTATTTGACCGAAAAGTATAAGTTAAAATTATATGTTTTAGCTAACATATTTTATAATCCCTTAGCCTGCTGCCAACTACAGTGACAGGAGAAAGCTCTGAGGAAGCCAATAGCGAAATGTGAGTTTAAAACAAATGAGGATCAATGTATACACACACACAAATGTGTGTGTGTGTGTGTATATATATATATATATATATATATATATATATATATATATACTTATATATACTTATATACTTATATACACATACATACATCTATCAACACACACACACACACATAGAAACATACAACAATAAAAGAGAGAGAGAATTTGATAATTGTAAAATGGAAAACCTTGGCAATACAGAGTTTTTGACACTGTGGTTAAATCTTCTTACCATAGGTTCTACAGAGAACTTTCTATCTTGTCCAGATCAGGTTGGATAAAAGAGGAACAGATATTGCAAGGGATGCTTCTTCCTATTTGACACAATGAGCATAGTTCTTCCTATTTGACACAATGAGCATATGAACAGAGCTAATATTCCTGGAACTGTTCCTTACCCTCCAGAACTCTGCCACCTTGTGAGGCTGACATCCCAAACCCACAGCCATTATCAAGTTGGATAGAAACTTTGCTTTAGCTCCTAATTTTTGGACAAGAAAGACAAAGATGATAGAGGTCATTGGGAATCAGGAATTTATATGAACTTGAAGGGATGGAGACTTACAAACTAAAACTGAATTTGAAATGAGTGACATCACAAAAGGCTGCTATACACTGAGATTAATATATAGTTAATCTGTATGCATTACTATTATCACAGGCTAAGCTATTCATTATCAGTATTTAAAACTATAATTTCTAATAGGAATGTCATAACATGTCAAATTAGTCATATACATACACATGAATGTTTAAAGATTAATCAAATAATAACTTGTGAAGTTAATCAAAGCTATTCAATGACAAAAATGTGGAATTACACATTGTGCCTCACTATGACAATTTTTAATCTATTAGCTCCAGATTAGAATGAACTGAAAACAACTACAGATAGAGCCACCAATGAAACTGAGTTATGAAAAAATTAAATATAGATAAATGTGCACATGCACTTTTTGACACATGTCCACACACAAAGAAAACACATAAATCA
>NW_007162282.1:0-1196 GCF_000164805.1 Carlito syrichta
CACATCAAACAAGAACAGAGAGAGACTGAGACCTGTGAGATTTACTCTCAAGAACATCCACGGCAACACAGAATATCTCTGACACTGTGTCTAAATCTTCTCAGTGCATTATGTGTAGGTCATATTCTGGTGCCCCAAATGCAAACTTAGCATCACAGTGCGCTTGGAGTCCCTACCTCAGGCCTGTAGTGTCTTGACCCTGTGTGAGAACAGAGATGACATCTCTGATGGTGAACATAAGGCATAGATGGAGAGACTTGAGATTGAGAAAATTAGATGAGGTAAAGGAGATTTGTACCTACAAACTGCAGGTAAATTTGAAATAAATTTAACCACAAAATCTGTTCACATTGTAGTCAGCTTCAATAGTAAAACTCTGAACTTACAAGTTGAGTCATGAAACTTTTTCACAAGTCTTAGAATCAAAACATGAAAAGATACATTTCTATAAAAAAAGGTTCTCATGTTTCCAAATGATTTCACATGAATTTAGGATCAAACATTTTATGGCTTGTATAATAATTTATGATCATTTGAACCAAAGAGTTAAGTCTGGAAAGTCACATGATGTCTGACTGTCTACCTTTCTATTCTTTAGCACTTTCCCATGTGACCCTAAAAGAATGAGTTGGGATGAAGTTACAGAAATAGCGTAAGATATAAATTTTTATATATGCATATATAAATATATATACATTGTTAATATATATTTATTTATAAGTTTATAAATATATTTAATATATGCATCCTAGGGGGACCCAAAATAGCCCAGAATTATTTATTGGAGGGAAGACCCCCATGCAGTACAGGCTTCCCCCACTAGGTAACTGTTCAGGAACCTATCCCACACCAGTGTATCAGCTAGTATTGTTGTGAGAGGTTGTCTGGCTTCCGTGAATTTTTTTGGACAGTCTCTCAAAGCATTTACCTGTTTCATGATGGGTGATTTACAAGCATGCTTGCCTACACCACACAGCGTGTCCAGCAGTTTTTTGACCTCAAACGGCATGACCCATACCTCACCTTTGCTATTCACCCAATCTCACTCTTAGCAACTTTTTTTGTTTCTCTGGATGACAAAATCCTCAAGGGGAAACGTTTTTGCTGATGTGGAAGAAGTGAAACAAAAATGGCAGAGCATGAAAGGTATCAAATTGATGAGTTCAAACTCAGCAGTGGAAAAGTGTCTGGATGGA
>NW_007162283.1:0-3808 GCF_000164805.1 Carlito syrichta
GTAGCTATTTGATGCAAAAGTTTAGAATGACACATTATGTCTTACTATGAGTTTTCATATGTTAGCCCCAGATCTGAATGAATTGACAAGAGTAACCTATGAAAGGGCCACTAATGAAATTTGAGTTGTGAAAGATTAAATTTAGATATATTATGCACACACATATACACACATATACAACTTCTATTAAAACCCTTTCATTTACCAAAGACCTTATAAAACCACCACAGAGAGACTGATACTTGTGAAGTTTACTTTCAGGGGCATGCTTTGCAATACAGAGTATCCTTGACACTTTTCTAAATCTTCTCAATGTAGAACCTGTGAATCACTTTCTACTTTTTAAAACTTGTATTGGATAAAAGAGCAACAGATCATAGAGGGATGCTTCATCCTGTTAGTAGCACACAAAGAGTGAGGAAACTCAGAGTTTCTATATATGAGACTCTAAAATAGAGTTAGCCAGTGGAAGAGAAAATCCTATTTTGAGCAACTGGTAGGTAGCAGTGGGCAGGGAGCAGAGAGCCCTCAGCAGGAAAAAAGAATTTAAGGGGACACTGTATCTGTCCCTCACCCTCAAGAGTTCTGCCACCATGTGAGGCAAACCCAAACTAGCATCACAATGCAGGGAGCCCTGCCTCAGGCCTATAGTGTCTTGACCTTGTTTGACAGCATGTATGATACCTTTGATGGTGAAAATAAGGTGATGATGGAGGCATCTGACAATGAGGACATTAGTTGGGATAAAGGGGGTCTGACCCTACAAGCTGCAGGGGAATATGAAATAAATTCATCTTCAAAATGTGTTCACATTGTAGTCAGATCCATTAGCAAAAATCAGAACTTTCACTTTGAGGTATGAAAATTTTTTCACAGGTCAAAGAATCATTACAAATATGAAAGAATTACAAGTCTATGGAAGAAAGGATATTTACTTTCCCAAATAACATTGCATGTGAATTAAGGATCAACCATGCATGTATGAATGTCTACATTATATATGTTTTTATATTAGACAATAAAAATTATACAACATATATATGTAGACAATAAAAATTATAAAACATACATATGTAGACATTCATACATGCATTCACACATGCATGCATTTAGAACCAAAGAGTTAAGTCTGAAGAGTCACATGGTGTCTGACTATGTACCTTTCTATTCTTTAGCACTACCCCACGTGGTTCTAAAAGGGTGTCCTGGAGTGAAGCTGCAGAAATAACGTAAGACAAATGGACACACAAAAGGTGTATCTATTTAGATATTGATATATGTGTATGCACACACAGCCTGAAGGGAGACTTAGGTTTGGGTTGTGCAGTCTCAAGATCCACAATCTCAATACAGACATCCCTTGATGGTATTTCTAAAGTTCCTCCATGTGAGCTTCTTATGTAACTTATTTATTTTTTGAATAGAGGTACAACAAGGAAGACGAACTCATAGAGGAGGGAGTCTTTTACAACTAGTGTTTGTCATCTTAGTTTGCTGTGTAGGACACCATACTAGTTGGGCCAAGGAAAGAGAGAATTCTATTTAAAGCAAGGGAGAGGTAGCAGTAGATAATCAGCAGAGGAGTCATAACCATCCAGAGTTTTGTCTCTATGTGAGAATGGTGCCCCAAGTCCAACCACCATATTGGGAGGGGCTTCTGATTCTAGTCTGCAGTTGCTTGACCCTATCTGAGGGACAAAAAAGGCAACCAATATGGGTGAAGGTCAGGAGGTGATAGAGGGAGTTGACAACCAGGAATTTAGATAGGGCGAGCATGAGCTATTCCTATGACTGAAGTGGAATTTGAAATAAATGCCAACATAAAAAAAGGCTGTCTTCCATTGGACCTTAAGTAATAAAGAGCTTTTTTTCTTTTTTTTTCCTTTTTTTTGAGTTGGAGTCTCACTCTGTCACCCAGACTGGAGTGCAGTGGCCGCTCCCAGCCACTGCAGCCTCAACCTGCTGGGCTCTGGTGATCCTTCCTCCTCAACCTTCAGAGTAGCTGGAACTACAGGCGCACGCTACCACACCCGGCTAATTTGTTGATTTATTGTAGAGATGAGGTCTCACCAAGTTTCCCAGGTGGGTCTCGAACCCATGGACTCAGGCAATTTACTCACCTCAGCCCCCCAATGCGTGGGATTACAGGCTGAGCCACCGAACCCAGCTGAGCTTTTTTTCTATCTGGATGTATTTAGTGTTTTCACAGGCTTAAGATACTCATTTTTGACATAGATAGCCTCTTATCCAATAAAAATTACTCACCAGGATGATCAAACAGTGATATATACATTAATATTTTATGATAAAAAATTGGCCAGGTATAATGACTCACACACACCTGTAATCCCAGCACCTTTGTAGGTGAAGGGGGGAAGATCACTGTAGGCAAGGAGTTGAAGACCAGTGTCGACAACATAGAGAGACCCAATCTTAATGTTAAAAAAAAGGTAAAGACAAAAACCAAAAACTTCTGTCTAGAGTAACTGAAACAATTGTGTATTAATTAAGAGTCAACTACCTTGTGACTTATATAACAATTTATGATAATTTGAACCAAAGAGTTAAGTCTGAGAAGTCACATGGTGTCTGACTATGTACCATTTTTATTCTTTAGCACTATCCCACGTCGTCCTAAAAGTCTACGCTGGGGCAGAGTCACGGATATAATGTAAGATATAAATGAACCAAAATATATATGTATATATATGTAGACATTCATACGTGCCTGCACATACACACATGCAACCTGAAGAAAGATTTAGATTTGGGATGTGCAGTCTCAGGAGACCCAAACTTATACAGATATCCCTTGATAGTGTTTCTGAAGTTCTCTCATGGCTAGCTTCTGTATATATTATGATTTGGTTTCCAAATAGAAGTACAAAAAGGAAGCAGAAGTCATAGAGGAGAGGACAGTGTTTGTCACCCTAGGTTACTGTGAAGGAGACCACTAGTGTGGGTCAAGCAAGCAGATAATTCTATTTAAAGCAAGGGATAGGTTGTAGTGGACAATGATCAGAGGAGCCCTCACAGAGAAGAATAGAGTTTATAGACCCTAGAACTGCCACTCACCATCCAAAGCTATGCCTCTATGTGAGACTAGTGCCCCACACCCACACCCACCACCATATTGGAAGGAGCGCCTCCTTGTAGTCTGCAGTTGCTTGGCCCTATCTGAGGGGCAAGAAGGCAACCACAATGGGTGAAAATCAGGAGGTGACAGAGGAACTTGAGAGCTGGGAGTTTAGTTGGAGTGAGAGTGATCTATACCTACAAAAGAAGTTGAATTTGAAACAAATCCTACCACAAAGATTGTCTTACATTGGGCCTAAGATAATTAAGAGTTTTTCTTCAGTCTGGACATATTACTGTTTTCACAGGCTTAAAATACTCATTTTTGACATAGAAAGTCTCATATCTAACAAAAATTACACATCAGGTTCAAACAGTGAAATATACAAGAATATATCAACTTGACTGGTTGTAGTGCCTTATGCCTATAATCCTGCACTTTTGGAGACCAAGCTGGGAGGATTGCTTGAGGCCAGGAGCTGAAGATTAGTTTAAGCACCATAGTGAGAAGTTCATCTTGAGTAAATAAAAATAAATAACACTTTTAAAAAAGTAAAGATGAACACACTTTTGTCTAGAGTAACTGTAGCTAGACCAAAAAAAATAAGTTAAAATTTTGTGTTGTGTCTGACTAAAATTCTCCTATAATTCCTTAGCCCAGTACTAACTTCCCTGGATGAAGAAAGCTCTGATAGAGCCAGCAGTAAATGTGAGTTAAAAATGTGAGTTAAAA
>NW_007162284.1:0-11483 GCF_000164805.1 Carlito syrichta
GTAGCTATTTGATGCAAAAGTTTAGAATGACACATTATGTCTTACTATGAGTTTTCATATGTTAGCCCCAGATCTGAATGAATTGACAAGAGTAACCTATGAAAGGGCCACTAATGAAATTTGAGTTGTGAAAGATTAAATTTAGATATATTATGCACACACATATACACACATATACAACTTCTATTAAAACCCTTTCATTTACCAAAGACCTTATAAAACCACCACAGAGAGACTGATACTTGTGAAGTTTACTTTCAGGGGCATGCTTTGCAATACAGAGTATCCTTGACACTTTTCTAAATCTTCTCAATGTAGAACCTGTGAATCACTTTCTACTTTTTAAAACTTGTATTGGATAAAAGAGCAACAGATCATAGAGGGATGCTTCATCCTGTTAGTAGCACACAAAGAGTGAGGAAACTCAGAGTTTCTATATATGAGACTCTAAAATAGAGTTAGCCAGTGGAAGAGAAAATCCTATTTTGAGCAACTGGTAGGTAGCAGTGGGCAGGGAGCAGAGAGCCCTCAGCAGGAAAAAAGAATTTAAGGGGACACTGTATCTGTCCCTCACCCTCAAGAGTTCTGCCACCATGTGAGGCAAACCCAAACTAGCATCACAATGCAGGGAGCCCTGCCTCAGGCCTATAGTGTCTTGACCTTGTTTGACAGCATGTATGATACCTTTGATGGTGAAAATAAGGTGATGATGGAGGCATCTGACAATGAGGACATTAGTTGGGATAAAGGGGGTCTGACCCTACAAGCTGCAGGGGAATATGAAATAAATTCATCTTCAAAATGTGTTCACATTGTAGTCAGATCCATTAGCAAAAATCAGAACTTTCACTTGAGGTATGAAATTTTTTCACAGGTCAAAGAATCATTACAAATATGAAAGAATTACAAGTCTATGGAGAAGGATATCTACTTTCCAAATAACATTGCATGTGAATTAAGGATCAACCATGCATGTATGAATGTCTACATATATATGTTTTATATTAGACAATAAAAATTATACAACATATATATGTAGACAATAAAAATTATAAAACATACATATGTAGACATTCATACATGCATTCACACATGCATGCATTTAGAACCAAAGAGTTAAGTCTGAAGAGTCACATGGTGTCTGACTATGTACCTTTCTATTCTTTAGCACTACCCCACGTGGTTCTAAAAGGGTGTCCTGGAGTGAAGCTGCAGAAATAACGTAAGACAAATGGACACACAAAAGGTGTATCTATTTAGATATTGATATATGTGTATGCACACACAGCCTGAAGGGAGACTTAGGTTTGGGTTGTGCAGTCTCAAGATCCACAATCTCAATACAGACATCCCTTGATGGTATTTCTAAAGTTCCTCCATGTGAGCTTCTTATGTAACTTATTTATTTTTTGAATAGAGGTACAACAAGGAAGACGAACTCATAGAGGAGGGAGTCTTTTACAACTAGTGTTTGTCATCTTAGTTTGCTGTGTAGGACACCATACTAGTTGGGCCAAGGAAAGAGAGAATTCTATTTAAAGCAAGGGAGAGGTAGCAGTAGATAATCAGCAGAGGAGTCATAACCATCCAGAGTTTTGTCTCTATGTGAGAATGGTGCCCCAAGTCCAACCACCATATTGGGAGGGGCTTCTGATTCTAGTCTGCAGTTGCTTGACCCTATCTGAGGGACAAAAAAGGCAACCAATATGGGTGAAGGTCAGGAGGTGATAGAGGGAGTTGACACCAGGAATTAGATAGGGCGAGCATGAGCTATTCCTATGACTGAAGTGGAATTTGAAATAAATGCCAACATAAAAAAAGGCTGTCTTCCATTGGACCTTAAGTAATAAAGAGCTTTTTTTCTTTTTTTTTCCTTTTTTTTGAGTTGGAGTCTCACTCTGTCACCCAGACTGGAGTGCAGTGGCCGCTCCCAGCCACTGCAGCCTCAACCTGCTGGGCTCTGGTGATCCTTCCTCCTCAACCTTCAGAGTAGCTGGAACTACAGGCGCACGCTACCACACCCGGCTAATTTGTTGATTTATTGTAGAGATGCAGGGTCTCACCAAGTTGCCCAGGTGGGTCTCGAACCCATGGACTCAGGCAATTTACTCACCTCAGCCCCCCAATGCGTGGGATTACAGGCTGAGCCACCGAACCCAGCTGAGCTTTTTTTCTATCTGGATGTATTTAGTGTTTTCACAGGCTTAAGATACTCATTTTTGACATAGATAGCCTCTTATCCAATAAAAATTACTCACCAGGATGATCAAACAGTGATATATACATTAATATTTTATGATAAAAAATTGGCCAGGTATAATGACTCACACACACCTGTAATCCCAGCACCTTTGTAGGTGAAGGGGGGAAGATCACTGTAGGCAAGGAGTTGAAGACCAGTGTCGACAACATAGAGAGACCCAATCTTAATGTTAAAAAAAAGGTAAAGACAAAAACCAAAAACTTCTGTCTAGAGTAACTGAAACAATTGTGTATTAATTAAGAGTCAACTACCTTGTGACTTATATAACAATTTATGATAATTTGAACCAAAGAGTTAAGTCTGAGAAGTCACATGGTGTCTGACTATGTACCATTTTTATTCTTTAGCACTATCCCACGTCGTCCTAAAAGTCTACGCTGGGGCAGAGTCACGGATATAATGTAAGATATAAATGAACCAAAATATATATGTATATATATGTAGACATTCATACGTGCCTGCACATACACACATGCAACCTGAAGAAAGATTTAGATTTGGGATGTGCAGTCTCAGGAGACCCAAACTTATACAGATATCCCTTGATAGTGTTTCTGAAGTTCTCTCATGGCTAGCTTCTGTATATATTATGATTTGGTTTCCAAATAGAAGTACAAAAAGGAAGCAGAAGTCATAGAGGAGAGGACAGTGTTTGTCACCCTAGGTTACTGTGAAGGAGACCACTAGTGTGGGTCAAGCAAGCAGATAATTCTATTTAAAGCAAGGGATAGGTTGTAGTGGACAATGATCAGAGGAGCCCTCACAGAGAAGAATAGAGTTTATAGACCCTAGAACTGCCACTCACCATCCAAAGCTATGCCTCTATGTGAGACTAGTGCCCTACACCCACACCCACCACCATATTGGAAGGAGCGCCTCCTTGTAGTCTGCAGTTGCTTGGCCCTATCTGAGGGGCAAGAAGGCAAACACAATGGGTGAAAATCAGGAGGTGACAGAGGAACTTGAGAGCTGGGGAGTTTAGTTGGAGTGAGAGTGATCTATACCTACAAAAGAAAGTTTGAATTTGAAACAAATCCTACCACAAAGATTGTCTTACATTGGGCCTAAGATAATTAAGAGTTTTTCTTTCAGTCTGGACATATTACTGTTTTCACAGGCTTAAAATACTCATTTTTGACATAGAAAGTCTCATATCTAACAAAAATTACACATCAGGTTCAAACAGTGAAATATACAAGAATATATCAACTTGACTGGTTGTAGTGCCTTATGCCTATAATCCTGCACTTTTGGAGACCAAGCTGGGAGGATTGCTTGAGGCCAGGAGCTGAAGATTAGTTTAAGCACCATAGTGAGAAGTTCATCTTGAGTAAATAAAAATAAATAACACTTTTTAAAAAGTAAAGATGAACACACTTTTGTCTAGAGTAACTGTAGCTAGACCAAAAAAAATAAGCTAAAATTTTGTGTTGTGTCTGACTAAAATTCTCCTATAATTCCTTAGCCCAGTACTAACTTCCCTGGATGAAGAAAGCTCTGATGGAGCCAGCAGTAAAATGTGAGTTAAAAATAAATCAAGATTGATTGATGTGGACACACACACACACACACACACACACACACACACACACACGTATATGTGCTTATATACACATGCATACATGTACTGCCATGAACATGCACACACGTGCACATATACAAACAATGAAAGAGAAAGAGAAGTTGATGTTTGTATAATTGACTCTCAGGCATATGCTTGCCAACACAGAGTCTCTTTGACATGGTTTGTTAAGTCTTCTCCCCATTGGATTTAGATATAATGTTCATATTGTCCCATCAACCTGGATAAAAAGAAAGAGGTTATGAAAGGGCTGCTTCTTCCTGTTGTATGTTTGCCACTCTTAGTAGCTGCCAATTTCTATCCATTGGCCAACTTTCAGGATTTTTGTTTATTAGACTTTACTAGAGAGGGTCAAATGGGGACATCGCTCTCTCTGGGGCAAGAAGGAGGTTATAGGTGATAGGGAGAAGTAAAGGACTCAACAAGAGGAATGGAGATGAGAGAACCTTGAAGTGTCCTTCTCTCATTAGAGCTCTGCTACTATGTGAGGTAGCTCTGCTGCCATGTGAGGCTGGTGGCCAAAACCCAAACCCAATCCCAAACCCATCATAATTTGGAGGCTGTTCCTGATTCAGCTGTGCAGCATACTTTAGCTTATCTTCTGGGCAGGAAAGACAGCCATGATGTGTGAAAGTAAGGATGTTATGGAGGGACTTAGGAATCAGGAAGCTAGATGGCGTGAGAGAAATGTTTCCTCACACACTGCCAATGGAAAGTTCAATGGAAAGACATGCCACCATAAAAGACTGTCATACCGTGGGATTCGAATTATGGTAACTTCACTCTCAATGTACTACTATTTTCATAGACCTTCGAAAGTCATTACTGCCATGTACAGCCCTATTTTGAATTTTAAAAGTAATTGCAAATTCAAATTAGTGATAGACATGTGAATATTTAAATATCAACCCCTGTGTATGTTAGAGAACATTTGTAGGTATTTGACCCCAAAAGTGCATTTAGGGTTGCATCTGTATTGAGCTCTGCCACCACATGAGACTAATGCCCAATCCCTAATTCATACTGGCTTTGGATGGTGTCCTGGCCTCTGGTCGGCATTTTCTTGACCCTATCTGAGAGCAGAGAAGAAATCAATGGTGGTAGAAATATGGCATTAATGGAAAGAATTGAGAATCAGAACATGAAGTAATTGGATTTGTACCTATATACTGCAGTTGAATTTTTTTTTTTTTTGAGTTAGAGTTTCACTCTGTTGCCCAGGCTGGTGCGCAGTGGCACACTCACGGCCATCCCAGTGTCAATTTGCTAGGCTCCGGTGATCCTTCTGCCTCAGCCTTCCACGTAGCCGGAACTACTGGTACACACTACCATGCCCGACTAATTTTTGATTTATTGTAGAGATGAGGTCTCCCCAAGTTGCCCCAGCTGGTCTTGAACCCACAGGCTCAGGCAATCCACTTACCACAGCCTCCCAAAGTGCTAGGATTACAGGCTGTGCGGTTGAATTTTAAGTATGTTAAACCACCAAATGCTTGCACTCTGCTGAGCGTCAATTTGCAAAGAAGTGAATGTAAGTTGTGAGTAATTAGAACCAGGAAGTGAAGTCTAGGAAGTCACACTGGAGTCTGTTCAAATTCTTTAGCACTGCCCCATCTGAATTCAATCAGTACCCTGTGTTGGTGATACCAGTGAAATGTGAGATAGAAATAAACCAATGAAGGTATATGGCTATATCAACATGGATAGATTATTGTAAATATACACTCTTTATATATACATAGATGCACACATGTATGCATTAGAACACACATCCCTGAATACAACAGAGAACAATGAAGATTGAGATTTGGGAAGTTCATAGTCAGGAGCATCTATGGCAGTACAGTGTTTTTCACACTGTTTATGATTAAATTGTAGGATGTATAACTTCTTTTCTGTCTTTCTGGATCAACTGAGACAAAAGAGGAACATCTCATAAGAGGAATGGTTCAAAAGAAATTTTTTAAATGTCTTTGTAAACTTACTGGGTTGGATAAAGAGAGAAGAGTGTCCTATTTGGAGCAAGGAGAAGGTAGTAATGAACAATAAGCAGAAGGGCCTTGAGCAGATAATAATGAAGCAGATACCTGGAAGTGTTCCTCACCCTCCAGAGCTCTGCCACCATGTGAGAACTGACCTCTTAAACCCAAATCCATCATGACAACATAAAGAAACCCATGCCTCAGGCACTAACTCTTGGGAATGATAGATAAGTATGAGGGATGAAGAGTTAGGAGGTGATGGGGGTCATTGGGAATCAGGAATCATGATGAGATTAAAGGGATGGGGATTTACAAACTAAAGTTGGATTGGAGATAATTGCCATCACAAACAGATGCTACATATTGAAATTAAGCTATAGTTACTTAATCTGGATGCATTACTATTTTCACAGCCTAAGATATTCATTACTAGCATTAAAAAAATTCCTATTTCTACTAAAAATGACATACCAGGTCAAAAGTGATATGGCATACACATGAATATCTCAAGATTAACTAGGTCATACCTTGTAGAATTGTATCTAATTGACACCAGAAGTTTAGAATGACACATTGTGTCCAACTATGACTGTTTTTGTTAGCCCCAGTTCTGAATGGACAAGAGCAACTACTAGTAGAACCACGAATGAAACTTGAGTTATAAAAGATAAAATTTAGATATATATATGCATATACACAAAAATATGTATATTTCTATCAGCATGTCTGCACAACACACAACAAGCAAAACAATAAAAGAGAGAGTTTGAGACTTGTGAGAAATACTTTCAGGAGCATCCATGGCAATACAGAATGTCTTTGATACCGCACTCAGATCTTCTCATTGTAGTATCTGTGGGTCACTTTTCCACCTTTTATAAGTTGTATTAGATAACAAAGAAACAGGTCTTAGAGAGATGTTCTTCCCTATTAGTGTATTTGTCATCCTTAGTAGCACAAAATACTGAGAAAACTCAGATTTCCTGTGTACAATACTCCAGTAGAGTGGAGCCATGGGAGGAGAGAATTGTACTTGAAGCAACAAGGAGGTAACAGTGGGTAGGTAGCACTGAAGACTTAGCTGAAAATAATAACATTAATATTCCCCTTATCTCTTCCTCTGCTACCACATGTAAATTTTGCCTTAAATGCAATATCACCATCACATTGGATGGGGCTCCTATCTCAGTTTTGCAGTAACCTGACCCTTTCTGAGTGGCAGGAAAGATATCAATGATTTGCAAAGAGTTAGGAGATGGTGTTGGAAGTTAAGAAGGCAAAAAGTTACAAGGGAAAGCAAGGTGGGTATCTGTAAGCTGAAGTTGAATTCAACATAAATTTGCTGCAAATGGTAACTTGGGGATTAACATCAGGAGTAAAGAAATGAATATAAATTTGATTAATTTAGTTTTATTCATAGGCCTAAGATTTTCATTATAAACATATAGCTTCATTTCTAAGGGAAAAAATTAAAACCATATTTCAAAACACTGATTAACATATTAATTTTTAGGACAACTAGATTATAAATTGTAGAGTGACTATAGCTAATCTGTATTAAAATATAAGTCTAGGAGGACATGGAGTTTGACTGTGTTCATTTTTAATCCTTTAGCTATGACCCAATTGAATTAAAAAGAGTAATTTGTTGTAGCACTATCAATGATGATTAAGGTATTACTATACAGAGAGAAAGAGGAGGGGGAGATACTGAGATTTTAAAAATGAATCAACAAATGAAGTAATAAGAGACCCCTCTTTGATTTGAATTCATTCAGCTGTTTTGTAAGATCCAAGATAATCTTTACATCATATAAGGTTTTATTTTGGTAAAAATAATATACCAGAATCCAAATAACTAATTGGCATATAAATTTTTGGAGTTCAACCTGTTTATAATTGTACCTAATTTCAATTAAAAAAAGTAAGTCTCTGAAGTCTCTTGGCTCTGCCATGTGCATTTTTTTTTTTTTTTTTGAGTTGGAGTCTCACCCTGTCGCCCAGACTGGAGTGCAGTGGCCGCTTCCGGCCACCGCAGCCTCGACCTGCTGGGCTCCGGCGATCCTTCCGCCTCAGCCTTCTGAGTAGCCGGAATTACAGGGGCACGCCACCACCCCGGCTGATTTTTGATTTATTGTAGAGATGAGGTCTCGCCAAGTTGCCCAGGCGGGCCTCGAACCCACGGGCTCAGGCAATCCACTCACCTCAGCCTCCCAAAGGCGCAGGATTACAGGCTGAGCCACCGAGCCCGGCTTCCATGTGCATTTTTAATCTTTAGTACTAACTGGAATAAAATGACATAAGTATTGTCACGCTACTTGGATATATTATATATCTCACCTGTCAATGGTTATGTCACTGAAGAATATTTATGTCATTTGTTTGTGTCAGTGCTAAAGCAGACACACACACACACACACTATGTAAAAGATATAACATATGTATGTATAGAACATACATTGTGTGTGTGTGTATATATATATATATATATACATATATTTTATATATATACACACACATACTCATACTTAGTTTTACTGTGTTTCACAATAGTTTGTTGTGGATCACATTGACTGCCTTTCTTGGATATTGTTATTTTATAAATTGAATGTTTGTAACAGCTCTGCATTGAGCAAGTCTCTTAGCTCCATTTTTTCAACAGCATGTGCTCACTGCATGTTTGTGTCACATTTTGGTAATTCTTGCAATACTTCAATCTTTTTCAGTCTATTACACTCATATGTGATCAGTGATCTTTGATGTTACTATTGTAATTGTTTTGGTTTGCCACATCCACACCCACAGACGACAACAAACTTAGTCAATGTTGTGTGTGTTATGACTGCTTCCCCTGACTAGCCATTCCCCTGACTCTCTTTCTTTCCTTGGTCCACCCTATTCTATGAGATGCAACAATACTGCATGCAGATAATTTAATAACTCTACAGTGGCCTCTAAGTGTTTAGGTGAAAGAAAGAGTCACACATCTCTCACTTCCAATCAAAAGCTAGCAAAGGTTATGGAAAGTCATGCCAAAAGTCAATATAGCTGAAAACTAGAACTCTTGCACCAAGTTGTGCATGTGAAAGAAAAATTCTTCAAGGAAAGTAAAAGTGCTTCCCCGGTGAACATGCCGATGATAAGAAAGAAAACACCCTTATTCCTGATGTGGAGAAAATTTCAGTAGTCTGGATAGAAGATCAAACCAGACACAATGTTCTCTTAAGCCAAAGACTAATTCAGGGTAAGACCCAACTCGCATCAATTCTGTGAAGGCTGAGAGAGAAAAGGAAGCCACAGAAGAAAAAAGCATGAAGCCAGTAGATGTTGGTCCATGAAGTTCATGAGATTTTTCTTTCTGCGTTAATTTGCTTTGAATAATGGCCTCCAGCTTCATCCATCTTGCTGCAAAGGACATGATTTTGTGTTTTCTTAATGGTTGTAGAGTATTCTGTGGGGTAGATGTACCAAGTTTTCTTTATCAATTCTGTGAAGGCTGAGAGAGAAAAGGAAGTCACAGAAGAAAAAAGCATGAAGCCAGTAGATGTTGGTCCATGAAGTTCATGAGATTTTTCTTTCTGTGTTAATTTGCTTTGAATAATGGCCTCCAGTTTCATCCATCTTGCTGCAAAGGACATGATTTTGTGTTTCCTTAATGGTTGTAGAGTATTCTGTGGGGTAGATGTACCAATTTTTCTTTATCTGATCCATCATTGATGAGACTCTAGGTTGGATTCCATGTCCTTTCTGTTGTAAATGTGCTGCAATCAATATCAGAGTGCAGGTGTCTTCTTGATACAACATTTTATATTCCTTTGGGTTTATACCCAGTAGTGGGATTGCTGAGTCAAATAGTAATTCTCTTTTTTGTTCTTTGAGAAATCTCCAAATTTCTTTCCACAGTGGTTGAACTATCTTACCTCCCCACCAACAGTTTATATGCACTCCCTTTTGTTTGCAGTGTTGCCAACATTTGTTGTTTTTTGACATTAATAATAGCTATTCTGACTAGAGTGAGATGCTATCTCATCACGGTTTTTATTTGCATTTCTCTGATGTTTAGTGATGTTGAGCATTTTTTCATTGTTTTGTTGTCTACTTTTAAGTCTTTTATTGAGAAATATATGTTCATGTCCTTTCCCCACCTTTTAATAGTGTAATTATTTTGCCTTTCCATATACATTTGAGATTTAGATTGTCAATATCTACAAAAAAGTTGTGCTGAGATTTTTTTAAATGAGGCAATATTTATAGATTGATTTGAGGAGACTTAACATCATAACAACATTGTCTTCCAAGGTATGAAATGGTACGATTCTTCTTATATCTTTATTTTCTTTCATCATGTTTTTCTTAATTTTCAGTGTATAGGTCTGCTATGATTTGATTTGTCCCCTAAAAGTTCATGTGTTGGGAACTTAACTGCCATTGAAACTGTATCAAGAGGTGGGACTTTTAAGAGTAATTAAGTCAAGAGTCCAGAGTACTCATGGATGGATTAATGCCATCATTAAGGAAGTGAATTAGTTCTCATGAGAGTGTGTTGTTTTAAAAGATGGCTCTGTTTGCTCTTTTGGTCTCTTCTGCACTTGCTTGCTTGCCCTTTTGCTTTTCTGTCTTGTTATGACATACACAAAAGCCCTCACCTGATGCTAGTGCTATTCCCTTGGACTTCCTATTTAACCTAAGTCTTCAGGACCATGAGCCAAATAAACTTTTCTTTACGTAGTGTGTGGTATTGTATTATAGAAACAGAAAACAGACTAAGAGAAGATTCTGCACATATTTTGTCAAATGTATACCAAAGAATTTCATGAGTTTTGGTGTTAATATACAATGGTGCAGTTTCTTAAATTTCTATTTCTAATTGTCAATTGCTAGTATACAATTGCTAGTATACAACTGAATTCTGAATGTTGACCTTTTATCCTACAACTTTATCAAACACGTATTATGTTAGTTTTTTGTAGATTTCTTGGGATTTTCAAGGTAGACAATATGGTGTATAACAATAAGAAGTGTTTTATTTTTTCTTTCCCAATATATATGCCTTTATTTCATTTTCTCTCCTTATTGAATTAGCTTGACCTTCCAGTGCAATTTTGAATAACATTGTGGGCTACGTCCTAGATTTTATTCTGTGGGGGAAAACAGTCAGTCTTTCATCACTAAGATTGAAATTAGTCACATGTTTGGGGGGGTTTTGTTTGTTTGAGTTTTTTTTTTTTTTTTTAATGTTCGGTGTCAGGTTGAGAAAGCTCTCTTTTATTCCTAGTTCTCAGGAAAAAAAAAATTTATAACAATATTTTTTATTGTGATATTGTGGGGTACAATTAAGGGTTAGGTATACAAATATGCTTGGTTCAGGTACGCTTGTTGATAAGAGGTGTCTCCCCATCCCCAGACATATGTTTACTACCATTAATCTCATCTCCCATCCCCTCCCTCCCCCCCATAGTTTCCCACCACTGTCAGTCATTTTCTTATGGTAATATGTTGGATGATCAAAGTCCACTATATAAATGAGAACATGTGATACTCAGATCTTTATTTCTGTGAGGGGTCACTCAGTATTATAGACTCTAGTTCCAGCCAAGTTGCTGTGAAATTCATGATTTTGTTCTTTTTTATGGCTGCGTAGTATTCCATTGTGTAT
>NW_007162285.1:0-1214 GCF_000164805.1 Carlito syrichta
AGACCATTTGGGGAGAGCTTCTTAAGGAGAGGACATCTTCTACAATGGCCTCAAATCCGACCATACTGATTTTCTACATGCACCAAGGTTGTGGAGATGGGCGTTAGTGTAGAAGGACTGGAGGAAATAATCATCAACTCTTGTGAGTGTGTCTGTTGTGTTGACACGTGACTAAGATCAATCCCACACAGCCACTCTGCTTTATTAAGATTTTTATCTTTTTCTTCATAGTGTTCTGGATATTATAACTTCTTTTTGCCATTGCCTTACCTGAAAGTGAATGTGATCTTATCGATGTTGCAGCAAAATTGTTCTGTCAATGTGAATCACTAGGCGGTCAGAGGAGGTTATACAAATTTCTATGCTGTAAGGCTTCTGCCTTCTATCATGCTAGAGAGAGAAGGCTGGTGCAATCTAATTAAGTGGTGGGGGAGGGATCATTAATGCCTGGCCTTATGGAAGTAACTATAAAACCATTATAATAAGATCATGTAGGGGATACTTGGAGAGAGAGAAACGTAAGGGGTAGGCTGTCTTCTTGCCTTCCAGCCTCCCCTCAGTGTATCCTGTTGTTTAAATTCCGTGAAGGTAGTGACCATGTCTATCTTGGTCACAGCGCTGTCCTCAGCACCTGGCATAATGCCTAGCCTGTAGCAGATGTTCAATAAATGTTGGAACGCATGAATGAACAAGGATTTTGGACTGAAGAATAAAGGGAAATTGTTTTCTGCCTTCCTGAAAGCAGTGCCACATGCCTGTCTAGAGGATTGACTGAAATTTGATTGTTTTAGCAGGTAGAGAAGTGTCTCTGGCACAGGTTCAATTATGTTTGCAGATTTGTGTTCATTTGTACCCTGTCATAATGGCTGTGCCACAGAGCCAGTCCCTGGGAAGTGGAGCTGACACCTTCCTTCACCTTCATATCCACAGTAAGGCATGAGCTAAAATTTCACTCATGTAAGATCATGGACATGGTTAGTCACTGATGTCCAACTTTAGACCTGGCAGCCAAATATTCAACAGTTTTATAATTGGATTTCAAAAATAATGTACAGTGTGTAATTTTGCTCAAATATGGGTCAAGTATGCTTTTATAGTGATGATTTTATACTCTTTTTAAACTTTATATGTTTTTTCTTGTTTAAAATATTTTTTTCTCAATTTGAAGTCTGAGGAAATAGCAGCAATGAAAATCAAATTTTCGACCCCCCTCC
>NW_007162286.1:0-721 GCF_000164805.1 Carlito syrichta
GTCAAGTTCGCTATACAGTAAGTCCATTTGAAGAGAGAGGGTTGCTTGCTAGACTCCAGCCGCCTTACCTCCCATGGCCTCCAGCCTCTGAGTTGACCCCAGTGATCCCTACAACCTGGTATTCACATTCTCGTCTAGTCTTCTCCTAGCTTGTTCCAGGATTGGTCTGTGTGACCAGCAACACATGACAGAAGTACTTGCTGGTATATCACTTTTAAGATTAAGATATACAAAAGTTCTCTCTCTCTCTCTCATGACTTCTCGGAAGAAATTCAGCAGTCGTGGAGGTGAAGTACATTGTCAAAAGTCACTCATAACCATTAACCCAGATTCAGGTTCAGACTGCAGGGTATCAAAACCCAGATGATTCAACACTATATCTTTTATCTCTCCTAGTAAAATTCAAGAGAACCCTAAATACACTTTTTATTGCCAACCCAACCCCACTGCATATATGAGTTAATGCATATTTTATTTTCTAAGTGAAACAGTGTTCGATTTATTATACTCTAAAACCTCATTTAGGGGAACCAAATACCACAGAGTGTATAAACTTTAATTATTTATTTTTATTGTTTCCAGTGCTTTGCTCAAGGATTTTGTTTCATCTCTTTCTGTATTTTCTGCAGTTCACTCCTTCTGCAGTGTGAAACAAAACAAAGTCAAAAAAGTAGGAAAAAAAATTTTATCTAATAACTTCAGGCTGTGCTGCCTCCTGACT
>NW_007162287.1:0-5503 GCF_000164805.1 Carlito syrichta
ATCACAGGGAACCCCTGCTACTGGGGAGTGATGGACCGCTATGAAGCAGAAGCCCTTCTCCAAGGGAAACCTGAAGGCACGTTTTTGCTCAGGGACTCGGCTCAAGAGGACTACCTCTTCTCTGTGAGCTTCCGCGGCTACAGCAGATCCTTGCATGCCCGAATTGAGCGGTGGAATCACAACTTTAGTTTCGATGCCCACGACCCGTGTGTATTTCACTCCTCCACTGTAACAGGACTTTTAGAGTATTATAAAGATCCCAGTTCTTGCATGTTTTTTGAGCCTTTGCCTACTATATCACTAAACAGGACTTTTCCTTTTAGCCTGCAATATATCTGTCGTGCAGTAATCTGCAGGTGCACTACGTATGATGGAATTGATGGACTCCCTCTCCCATCGATGTTGCAGGATTTTTTAAAAGAGTATCGTTATAAGCAAAAAGTGAGGGTTCGCTGGTTAGAACGAGAACCAGTCAAGGCAAAGTAAACTCTCCTGCCCCCAAAGGGTCTGAACTGGGTCTGCTTTCATGTGCATCAGACAGTACACCTATAGCAAGCACACGTATGAGTGCTAGGTTTCTTCACCCAGTACGTAGGATTTAGTGTTAGTGTCTGTCAGATGTGATCTGCTGTTACTTATCCAGATAAACGTGGTGCCTATTGGAACAACAGGGGAGAGAGCAACAGATGTTCAGTAAGACGACAAAATCACTGCCAGTTTAGCTACCAGTTTGCTTTTTAATGGCTGTAGTAATTGAGTGAGGCAACTCTTGGGCATTTGCTATGAAGAATTCTATTTCTTACTGAAGAACACGTTATTAAAATCGGATGAGTATTTCAACAGTGTGACTAATGTTTGAAATTATGTTTTCTAAGAACTTTTTTATAACCTTCCAAAAGTAGTGATGTTTGTAGTTACTATAAATCAAGCTTTGGACGTCCAAATAAATAAAAAACTGCCTTCCTTTTAGAGAAAAAATACAATTTTCTGGCCACAAGGGCATAGTGCAGTTCACGTAAGTGTTGATGTAGGTTATAGCAGGCTCCTTTGTCTTCTGCAAAAAGTACTGTTAAGTAAACCAGGTTTTCTAGATAGTTCGTAAAAGTTTAGACTCAGAAAGTTAGCAGTAGAATTTTATTTAAAGGCCCTAGGCATTAATCTTTTGAAGTGCTTTAACTTGAAACAGGTATTTGGAATAGCCGCTGCAATGTAGTCCTGCTTGTATTTTTTTTTTTTTTTTTTTTTTAGTTGACGTGCAGTCTAATCGTTGTTTCATAAAAGTTGAATCTTTTCCTATGCCCGTGATGCGTTTGTGAACCATGAAGAAAATGAAACTAGAAGTTGCCCAAACAAGTCAGATAATAGTAACTATAGTGGTTGCTGGTGTTGAGATTATTTTTAAGCTGTAAGCATCCAGATGGAAGTATTTATCTTTGTTGTAACTCTCCTAGCTGAGTTGCTTAAGTCTAATTTATAGCGTTTCAGCACAGTTGATTCTTAATGGAAAATCTGAAACCTAAATTGCAGATTTAAAAGGTACTGTACGACCATTATATCTGTAAATAACTTTACTTAGCACCTTTCTGTCACTTAGAAAAATATGTACTACTACTTGAGTGAGCTCTTTTGGAAGTTATATCAAGTTCTAGTGTCTGCTTCTTAGTAACTGAACTGAGTTTACAGTTCCATCCTAGACATTTTGCACTAAAGTAGCCAAATTCATTCTTCTGTCTTTTGTTAATAAGCTCTGTGCCACTGGTGAGTGCTCCCTAGTTTCCTTACCTGCTGCTACAGAATGTTACTTTGCATCCCTATGGCTATTGCCAAGACTACAAAACAGAAAAGCTATATTTGTATGCAGCACTAACCTTTTGACTGCTAATGTATGTTTCTGCTTGCTGTGCCTTGTTATGTCTACTTTTTTGTGCTAATAAAGTATGTTTGGTGTTCTCCTTGTATATGTGCTATTTGATAGATTTGCAACAGTTTATCTTGTAAATGGAATAGTTTGGGGTTTTTAAACAAGTATTAACTGACAACCTGCTCTAGTTAATGCAGTCACTGTACAGTCTAATAATGACTTATCAGAATAAGTTAACTCTAAATTTAATGCTCCACATCTATCAAACATAATCACATATACTGTGGAACAGTATTTATAGTTGCTGCAGATTACTGTATGGTTTAGACAGTATAGGTTATAACAAAACTAACAGAGAAATAATAAACCTATTGATTTCTCTGCTTGTAAGTGCAAGATTGAAATGACATAGCAAATGATTATCTGTATCCTCCCTTTGCATAAGAAACAGGTTAAACGAAGTCTTGTGAACTGATAATGCATCGGTACCATTTATTGGTTTGGGGACCATTTTAATTGATAACAAATGCCCAAAATATAGAACTTGTAACCAAAGACTTGTCCATTTTTTTTTTTTGAGTTGGAGTCTCACTCTGTCGCCCAGACTGGAGTGCAGTGGCCGTTCCCGGCCACCGCAGCCTCGACCTGCTGGGCTCCGGCGATCCTTCCACCTCAGCCTTCCGAGTAGCCGGAATTACAGGCATGCGTTACCACGCCCGGCTGATTTTTTTGATTTATTGTAGAGATGAGGTCTCGCTGCCCAGGCGGGTCTCGAACCCGCGGACTTAGGCAATCCACTCACCTCAGCCTCCCAAAGGCGCGGGATTACAGGCTGAGCCACCGAACCCGGCTGACTTGTCCATTTTAAAGCAAAATGGGGATCGAAGGGACTTATAGTTTGTGACATTTCTAATAAAAGTCCCTGAAGAACATATATCAAAGTGTTTGAGAACTTCATCCAAACCTACTTTTAAAGCATTATGTGCAATTAAGTTGTTATGACATAATTATATTGCGTAATTGTTGACTCTGTTTTCTTGAGCTTATAATGTACCTAGAAAATAAACCTCTTGAGAAAAAAAAAAGAAAATTTAAAGTGCCTTAGCTTCTGTGATCTTAATGATAACATTCTGGAGGGTGCTTCTGTCTTATGTTGGAACAGAAGTTATGAAAATCTCCTAACTCATAAAATAATCAGCTTTCATAGGATGAAGCATAGATGAAGCATTTTGTATCTGAATCTCCAGTCATTGGTTATCAAATGCATTTTATTTTAAAATAATTTTTAAATTGATAAAAGTACAGCTGAATGTAAGCTCACTCTGTCCAGGAAGGAGACTCGCTGGTTATTAGATGAACTCATTGTATGCTAGCTGCAGCTAAGTTGTTAATTAAATACACTTATTAAATTGATTGTTTGATATTTTAATTTTGAAATACATATATTTCTGAGATGTTTCATGGCTCTGAGTCATAGGAAAATGCTTATTTTCCTGTGAGCATTTCAGCAGAAATGGTTTCAAAGTAGAAATTTAAAGTGTTAAGAATTTCACTAAGAATCTAAGAGTTTAATTTCTTTACCAATATGTCGTGGACTCAATTATAGAGTCAAAGTACTACACAAAGATCAGCATATGACTTAGGTTCTCACTGATGTCAAACCTAGACCAACTCACGACTTAGTGTAGCATGTCCTGTGATCTTACACTGGGGCTCTCTTATATGCCTTTCTTTTGATGAACTTTTATTTTTTTATTACAAAATCTAATAACATTTATTTATTTATGTTGTTACATTGATGTACTTAAAAGATAGCATATGATGGGAGACTCCAAAAAAATCAGAATTATGTTTTGGAGGGTGAACTTTTAAATATTTTTCCATGCCAAACCTTTCCTTTGGAATTCACTGCCTCCTTCCAAAATCTCTGTCCTTTGGAGCAGCTTTCCCCAACCTTTTTTGGCATCAGGACCGGTTTTATGGAAGACAATTTTTTTCACGGATGGAGGTGTGAGGTGGTGGGGAATGGTTTCGGGATTATTCAAGCACTTAACGTTTATTGTGCACTTTATTTCTACGCTATTACACTGTAATATATTATGAAATAATTATACAACCCACCAGAAAAAAAAAAGAGAAGCACAAGAGGAAGTGGTAAGTAAAATAATGGGCAGCCCGCTGCTGATCTGACAGGAGGCAGAGCTCATTCGCCGGGTTCCTAACAGGTCATGGACAGGTAATAGTCCATGACCTGAGAATTGGGGACCCCTGCTCTAGAGCAATGGTCTTCAAACTATTTTGATGATATATTTTTATCTAATTAATCCATAAGACAAATTTGAATCCATACCCTCAGAATATGTGTGGGCCCCTTTGGAATGTAAATAAAGGTCATGAACTATTGTACAAATACCTGTAGTGCCAAAAATGTATACACATTTTAAGAGATGTTATCTATGTATTACTTTTAGTTCGCTGTAATCATAAGTGTCTGGACGCTGATGGCAACCATATGAGCACCTCTTGTAACTGCAGCAGTCAAATGTGATTTGTATCATCTTTTGTTATTGGTGCATACTGAGTATTACAGTTATAATACAGTTTTCTCTTTCTCAAAATGTATATACATTTTTGGCGCCCACTGTATATTACAAACATATGCCCTAAATATCATAGGCCCTAAATCATATCATAAAAGATGCCCTAAATCAAAAGCTAAAGCAGAGCTAAATATAAAAATGTGTTAATATAATATTTTATTTTTACTGTATTCATTTAAAATACAAAAATATTCTTGTGTTCAAAATTGAACATATCTGATTTGATCAGATTAGGGATTTTTTGTGACTAAAGAGATGACACGAGAGGTTGAAGAAATGTTGTTTCTTCCATTTACTTGGTATTTACTCATACTTATTTTATTAGTGCTATATTCATACATATTTTCTGGGAGAATCTTTAAGACACGTGCCTATTTTTAAATCGCTTGTCTATGTTATAAGGGTTAATGTAGTTAAATCTAGATCATATAATAATCAGTTCATTTAGAGGTTTCATGAATATTACAATTTGTCATATTAAGGTGACAATATATGAATGTCTGCGGGTGGGGGCACACTCTCTGACAAATTATTTTAATTTACGTGTGTGATATATGAGTGGCTGAAGTGTAAAGCAAATGAGTGTGTCAATGTTAATGTGTGTGTATGTGTGTGTGTGTGTGTGTGTATTTTTTACTTTTGAGACATGGTCTTGCCATGTTTCCCAGGTTCATCCAGAACACCTGGGCCCAAACAATTCTCCCGCCTCAGCCTCCCAATGTGCTGGGATTACATACAGGCACGTGCCACCGTACCTAGCTTGTATTCTAAATATTGGTAAAACTTAAATCCTTATCTAAAATGGATATATGGGTATAGAAATGTGTCGGTGACCTGCACTGACCAGGGGGGGGTTAGGACCGCACCGGTGAATCAGAACGGAGAGAAGAAACCACACGGAGGCAGCTCTTCTGGGAACAGTCTGGCCAAGACTGAAGCCAATTTTATTCAAACCTTTTCCAACTTATATACCATTTTCTATAATCTCCAGCAGTGTGACAATTACTTGCTGGGGGCGTACAAGTTCATTGATGTGTAACAC
>NW_007162287.1:5907-17469 GCF_000164805.1 Carlito syrichta
AATTACCTATGAACTTATCCTTAACCTAAAATTTTATCACAACTTCTATAAATTTCAAATATCTAAACTATTGTCTTTTATACTTTATTAATTACTTATCTTATAATATCATGTCCAAATTCTAATACAACTATTATCCTACTATAATCTATTACAAACCTTATCATTAGTACTAATAAGTATAAAAATTATGAACTTACTCTATGTTCTATAAAACTTAATTCAATAACATTTTAACCTAAAACCTAAATCTGATTGCCTATTACATGGAAACTACCTACGTCTCAAAACCTGCCATGCCACTTAAAACAATGAACTGCACAGTTGCCATAACGACAGCCGGTGACTGAAGCAAGCTGAAAGTTACTGCACGTACAAAAAACAAGAACGTTCTGCTTGACCAAAAGCAACATAATACAACTATTATCACAGTTATAACGTCATCATAACCCCAAATGAAACTACATACTGGAACAAAATCTAATCAATCAGTTTACCAGGAAATAACAGTTAAAAATCTTAAGAAGAAAAACAGTTTAGAAAGAAAAAGAGATATAAAACAATTCTGCTGTGCATTTTTCATAGGATATAATAAGATTTTATTTTAGACTGTCACTTCCTAATATTGAAAATTCTGTTGTCTTATAATACACTGGTTACTATTCATATGTACACACTTGATGTTATATCCTTGTCTCCAAGACGACCTTCTGAATAGGCCTTCATAGGCCTCAGCTGTGTGGTTACATATGTTGGCTCCCAACAGAAATGCTTGCATTTTCTTCCCACACCCCAGTGGGTTATTTTGAGTAACTCTGAGGTTGCACAATCTTCACTTTAGACTCTGCTCCTGTGTGGACAACATCAGTGTTCTCATACGTTTGCTTTCTCCTCATGGTCTAGCTGATCATAATGGTTTCACTGGCTTTGCAACACAACTGGCACACACATACCAATTTAACCTCATGGACAAAATTAACCCTACATTGTCTGCTATATCTTTGCAGTCTAGTGCTACTGTGTTTGTTTTTATTAACAACACATCCGGCCTGATGGCCATCTGTTTGTTGCCTCTGTTTCTAATCACTAATTTTCCATTGGTGGAAAATATGCAACTGACAATGGTTTCAACAGTTATTTGCCAAAAAATGCCAAGAAAAGGAAGTCATATTGTTGAAACTGCTGTTTTGGTTCTTAGGATAGAAGAAACAATGATTTTAAACATACTGCACCTCATCAATCCTGCCTCTGAAAAACCTGGTAAAGAAGAAGCATTTTGGCCACCTGAAATGTTGTGACCTACTCTCACTCCAGACTGAGTGGGTGAGGGACTCCAGTTGAAGCCATTCATAAATGGAAAGAAGAGATGTAGCCCCTAGATCGAGATGAGTCCCTCTGAATAGAAGTTGAGGCTTCCAGAAAGAGACTATGGTAGGTAAAATAATGCTCCCCCATTGATGTTCACATCCTATTTCTTTCTCCCCCTTCTTTCTAATTCTCTTTACAGGTGTGGAATCCGTCTCACCTTCAGGAACTCTAGACCCTGTGGGAGCTGGACTCCAGCAGTGGCGCCTAACATGGGAGCCTTAGAAGGTAAGCTTTATTCTCTTTTTCAGGACGGATAGTATCTTACCCAGGGTGCTACAGACCCCTCTGTAGAGACAAGCAAAGCAAGGACGGGCAAGCATAGTTTTTGTGAGGCCAGAGCCGTGATATAATCATGGGCCAGAGTGAATCCAAGGAACATAAAATGTTCATCAGTATCTTAATGAATACTTTGTCTAAACATGGAGCTAAAGTTTCTTCTTCTAATGTAGCTCGTTTTCTACACTTTGTGCAAAAGCACCGTCCTTGTTTTCCTGAAGAAGGAACGGTGAGTTTGAACACCTGGATTAAAGTTGGGGAGGAGTTACTGTTATATTATTCACATTATGGACCTAAAAAGGTTCCCCCTGATGCCTTTTTCTTGTGGAACTTAATTAAATATGTTTTAGATCCACAGCATGATTTTGAGACATTTCCATCAGAGAAAACTGCCATTGATGATGAGGAAGACGAAGATCCTTTTCTTTTCACTGCTACCTCTGAGCCTCCTGAGTATGATGACAAATTGTCCCCATAGAATGCAGCTGATCTGGAGGAGGAGGCTGCTAAGAATCATGAGAATGTGCATATTGTTAACTCCGTGCTTCCACCCAAACCGGTTTTTCCTTCTAATACTAAGGTCATAAAATCTAATTCAGCGCCCCCCGCTTTTCTTTTTGGAATGCAGGCTGTATGAGCTGAGGCAGAAAAGGAGGGAGATTTCAGCCTTATGGCTTGCTTCCCTGTACAGTTCTATCCAGATACTAGTGGGGCAGATGGTAAAATATTATGAGCAGAAATATCCTAACAATGTTACTACACCTCTTTCTAAGGTTTTCCTTTAAAAGTTGAGAATACTAAAATAAAGCCTGTACTTAGTTACACTTTTCCTTTTCTTATAAGAATACAGGGACCTCAGGCAATAATAAGCAAAAATAAGTAAAATAAGTAACATAAGTAATATAAACAATATATATATAATATAAGCAATACATAAGTAATATGAGTAATATAAGTAATATAAGCAATATATAAGTAATGTAAGTAAAATAAGTAATATAATAATATAAGTAATATATATAAGCAACATAAACAATATATGAATAATATAAGTAATATAAGCAAAAGTATATAAGTAATGTGTAAGTAATATAAGTAAAATAAGTAATATAAGCAATATATATAAGCAGTATATATATAAGCAATATAAGCAATATATAAATAATATAAGTAATATATATAAGCAATATAAACAATATATAAGTACTATAAGTAAAAGTATATAAGTAATAAGCAAAAGAATCTCATTACACTCTTGCTTTAACTGTGGTCAAGTCAGACACATTAACAGAGATTGTCTGGCTAGCAAGGTATGGCCAGCTTACACGGCATACCATCACCACTTACTGGGGCTAATCAACCAAAACCCTCGTGTCCCAAATGCCAAAAAGGCTTTCATTGGGCTAGAGAATGCCTATCTAAATTTCATAAAAACGGCACTCCTTTAAATCAACAGCAAGCCACCCTGGCTCAGGGAAACCTCCAGAGGGGCCAGTCCCGGCCCCACCTGACAATAGGGGCACAGCTTCTACCATGAACCCATTCGTTCCTTCTGCTCCATCGCAGAACTCATCCAAGCCACCCCTGGGAGTACAGGACTGGACTTGTGTTCCTCCACCACTACAATACTAACTCCGGATGTTCTGGTCACCCCAATTCCTACGGGAGTAAAGGGCCCTCTCCCGAAAGGAATAGTGGGTATAATATTAGACAGAAGTTCCTTGTCTTTACAAGAAATTTCCATTATTCCTGGAGTGGTGGATTCGGATTACACAGAAGAAATCCAGGTACTTGTTGCTCCCCCTAGCAAAACAGTGCAGTTTAACAAAGGTCAGAGAATAGCCCAGTTGCTGCTCTTGCCTTATCACAAAGCAGGTAAAACTTTAACCTGCCTAGACGTGACTCTGGATTTGACTCCAGCGATGTTGCTTTTTGGGTTCAGGAGTTTACTAATTCTGACATTTTGTTGGCTCACGAAAATCATGCCTCTTTACGTGATATCCTTGATAAAACTGTTACTGCTTTAAATGATTGTGGTTTACAAATTTCTCCTGAAAAAATTCAAACTAATCCACCTTTTACATATCTTGGCTGTGTCTTAAACACACAAACAGTGAGTCATCAGCCTTTGGTATTACGCACAGATCATTTGGTAACGTTGAATGATTTTCAAAAACTGGTGGGGGTATTAATTGGGTTAGACCATATCTACAAGTCGCAACAGCTGACTTAAAGCCTCTATTTGATATATTACAAGGAGATTCTTCTCCAAACTCTAAAAGAGCCTTGACACCAGAGGCTAGTAAAGCTTTAATCCGTGTAGAACAAGCTATTGAGTCCCAAAAGGTTAAAAGATTAAATTATCATTTGCCTTGGGATTTAATCATTTTAGCTACTGTCCACACTCCTATAGGGTGCTTGTGGCAGGAAGGGCCAGTGGAATGGCTCCATTTGCCGGTAACATCTAAAAAAATACTGGCTTCTTATCCTTATTTAGTAGCTTTACTAATAACCAAGGGGAGGCAAAGAAGTGTTGAATTGTTTGGACAAGATGTGCATAATGTTATTGTTCCTTATGATAAGTTTCAATTTCAGACCTTACTCCAAACTAGTGACAATTGGCAAGTAACGCTAACTGATTAGAGGACAAATTTTGTTTCATCTACCTAAAAGTCCACTGTTACAGTTTGTAAAACAGAATCCTATAATTATTCCTAGCAATTGTTTTTGACTCCCCTTGAGGGGGCAGCTTTGGTTTTTACTGATGGATCATCAAATGGGAAAGCTGTAACAGTTATTAATAATGAGTCTCATGTGCTGGAAACCTCAGAAACTTCAGCACAAAAAAACAGAATTACGAGCAGTATTGTTTGCTTTTACAGCTTTTAAAAAATTCAAAATTTAATTTATATACTGACTCGTGTTATGTGAAAGGGCTGTTTCCCCATATTGAAACAGCTACAATTCCTGTTACTAAAACTACAATTTTTGGATTATTAATCCAGTTACAACAGTTAATCCATAATCGAAAAGAACAGTGTTTTGTAGGCCATATTAGATCCCATTCTGGCCTACCGGGACCTTTACATCAAGGCAGTCAAATGGCTGACAATTTAATTAAACCTACTATTTGTATTGCAGTGGAAGCCAAAGCAGTCACTGAAGCTCAATCTTCTCACCAAATTCATCATCAAAATGCTACTGCCTTACGTTATCAGTTTCATTTACCTAGAGAAACAGCTAGGCAAATTGTTAAAAATTGCAAAGCTTGTCCCACCTTTGTTCCTGTTTCAGGAGGAGTTAATCCTCGAGGCTTAAAGCCAAATGCTCTATGACAAATGGATGTTACACATTTTTCCAGTTTTGGGAAGTTATCATATTTACATGTTTCTGTGGATACAATTTCTCATGTTATGCTAGCTTCAGCAAGAACTGGAGAAGCTCATAAAGATGTGGTGCAACATTTATTTTTTTGTTTTTCTCAGTTAGGAATGCCAAAACAACTTAAAACAGATAATGGACCTGCTTATACATCTAAATCTTTTCAACGTTTTTGTTCCCAATTGAATATTTCTCATTCTACTGGCATTCCTTAAAATCCACAGGGCCAAGCCATAGTTGAAAGAGCCCATCAAACTTTAAAAAATCAAATAATTAAATTACAAGAGGGAGAGTTTAAGTATAGCCCTCCCCATCATATTTTGAATCATGCTTTATTTGTGATAAATCACTTAAATTTGGATTCTACGGGCAATTCAGCTATGACCAAGCACTGGAACCCAGAAGGAAGTGTCAAACCTATGGGAAAATGGAAGGATCTTCTTACAGGTCAATGGAGAGGGCCTGATATATTATTGACCAGTGGAAGGGGCTATGCTTGCATATTCCCACAGAATGAATCAACTCCCATTTGGATTCCCGATCGATTCATTCGGAATGCCTCCAGTAATCCATCGACGAAGGTGAATGGCGAAAATCAGGACACTTCAGAGGAATGAAGGACGAACAGCAGCCCCTGTCACTAACCAACAAAAGGAGCTGTTCTTTCTACAACAAGAGACTTCATCATGGGTAGAGCAAGATCTGCAACATCAGCATCGTTACAGCAACAGAGAGACCATAATGCGCCAGATGAGAGACCTCTCCTTTACGGGATGAAAATCCACAGTTTAGATTGTCTCGATTAAGACGAGTCACATTCAGACAAAGCATTTCTAGCATTTGTCATTCGCAACTACCAGTCTGGGAACAAATGGAATTATTGGCCAAAAAGGCAGGGGATGTGGTAATATTGCAACAAACTACCATCAGACTGGTAATTATGTTTTTAGCTATGATTGCTCTGGTAATAAGTCAGATAGCTCCAGCCTCTGCAGTTGTGGCTAATAAGATCTACCGGGCTTATATGCCTAACCCGCCAACATTTCAACCTGTCACTAGGGATAATGAGGTTATTAATGTATTTTCTGATTCCTCTCAATTGATGGGAGGACCTACTTTATACTTAAACAAAACACCTTATTAATAATAATTTTTCTTACGAAGGACATTCTTGTTTACCTCCCATTTGTTTTTATTATAAAGCAGTTCTCAAAAATTATAGGGCCTCTTGTCTAATGTCTACTGTAAAGTCTTTAATCACTAATAGCTCAGCCCAGAGTAATAAAGGATATTGGTGAATTGAAATGCTGATGCCTGGAGGAGCTGATCCCAGTATAGTCACAAAAATTTCACCACCATTTAATATACCCATCTGCTCTTCTAATACCGAGAGGGACTGGATACTCACTCAAGATGTTAAGTATTCAAAGTGGAGAGAGTGCGTTTATGAATCTAAAACAGATACCCCATATCAGGCGAAAAACTATATATAAGTGATTAGGGTTTAAATTTACAGCCCTACTTAACTTTCAAGCAACCTCCCACTAGGTGGCACATTAATGGATGGGTACCCCCAATATTAACAACTACTATCGAGAATAAGCAGATTGTGCAACATTACTTGTGGAGGGCTCAGCTGCCATAAAATCTTTGTTTTAACACAAACCACGTGGGGGAATTTATACTTACAAAATAAGAGCTTGCTTACGATCCCCTTATGTTTTTCTTGTATGGAATGAATATCACACAGTAAGAATTGATCACCACAATGATGTATATCCTATATCTTGTCAAAATTGTATTCTCACACATTGTTTAACTGATGCTAACTATCAAGGTTTTTTTAATTCTTAAATGACCTCCATACTTAATGGTTCCAGTACAATTGTCAACTCACTGGTATGATGAATATAGTTTGCAGACACTGTATGACATCAATTCCCTTTTGGAAAGACAGAAAAGATTTTTAGTCACTTTAATTGTAGGAATTATAACATTAATAGCTATTGCTACTTCAATAATAGTTTCAGCTGTAGCTGTATCTAAGGAAATTTATACAGCTACCTTTGCTGATCAGTTATCTAAGAATGTTTCTATTGCATTAGCTACTCAGGAGATTATAGATCAAAAGTTAGAAAATAAAGTTAATGCTTTAGAGAGGCAGTTTTGGCAGTAGGACAAAAAATTGTGACCTTGAAAATAAAATTGGCTCTCTGATGTCATTCTGAGTTTAAATGGATTTGCCTCACTCCTTTGGAGATAAATAAGTCTGTTCAAACTTGGAACAAAGTGAAAAATTATATTCTTGGAATTTGGAACCATTCAGACCTGAGCATAGACCTAACTAAATTATATTAAGAAATTCAAAACATGACAGTTGCTAAAAAGTAATTCTGGTCCACTAAATTGGCTACTTCTATATTTAATAATTTTTCATCATTTGTTAACAAAAAATCACTGATGTCTATAGTTATCAATGTGGGCATTTGCGGAGCAGTGATTCTCTTGTTGCTGTGTTTACTCCCAATCATCTTCAGAGTACTAAAGAAGAGCACATCTCAGCTCAATACAGAGTTTCATCATTTTGTGCTAAAAAATAAAAAAGGGGGAGATGTTGGGAGCCAGCCACGGAGGCCCACTGAACGTTAGGGATCAGGGGAGCCGTTGACCTCGAGACCACTAGAAGTGTGTTTGGGAGCTGTTGACCCCATTGCTTCTCCCTTTTCTTGGCAATAAAGCCTCATGTTGGCTCAAGCATGAAAACTCCAGACAGGGATGAACACAAGCTAACGTTAGAAACCCGTTGTTCCCATTTCCCTGTCTGCGGTTTAGGCTTTTGTCTGGTACAAGCCAGGACCACATCAAAGAGCTCAGGAACTGAGAGCCTAGCATGACCTTTTGATAGAGCAATAATATGTAAAACTGGTTTTAGTTATTTTCAGTTTCATTGATTCTGTTAGGGTAAAGCAAGGGAATAGATAAACTGTTTATCCATATGAAAGTTATTCATAAGTAAACTAAATAGAATAGAATAAAATATAGATTACAATTGATAAAATGGTATAATATTAATAGAAACTGTAATAATACTTCGAAGGGACATTAGTCTAGTGTAGGAACTGGATAGACAAGTTGGGTTTGTTCTCTACCTTGCTTGAAGAAATATCTGGTGGGTAGGAGACGCCCCCATTCACCTGGATTGTCTGTGTATGTGGGAGACATCTGAATGTAATGAGCAAAATCTGTGGATAAAAGCCCTCTGTACTTTTCAATAAATGGCTTCTGTCACTTGAACAGTAGTCCAGTACTATTTCTTTCTCCCCCTTCTTTTTAATTCTCTTTACAGGCATGGAATTCGTCTCACTTCTAGGAACTCTAGACCCTTCGGGAGCTGGACTCCGGCAGACCACCTCAATTAATGGACAAAAAGCACTTGACAAAATTTAGCATTCGTGTATGATAAAAACTCTCAACAAAATAGATATAAAATGAATGTATCTCAACACAATAAAGGCCAAATATGAACAATTCATAGTTAACATAATAATGAATGGTAAAAAATTGAAAGCGTATCCTCTAAGATAGGAACAAGACAAAGATGCTCAAACTCACCACTTCTAATCAGTGTGGTATAGAAGCCCTAGCTAGAGAAATTAGGCAAGAAAAAAAGGCATTTATACAAGAAAGAAAAAAGTGAAATCACCTCTGTATACTGACGACATGTTCATACATGCAGAAAACCCTAAAGACTCACCAAAAAAACCTAAAAAACCCCTCTTAGAGCTGAGATAGTTAAATGTAGCAAAGTTTCAGATTACAAAATCAACATACTAAAATAATTAGCATTGGTGTCCACTAACTATCTGAAAAGGAAACTAAGAAAATAATTTTGTTAAAAATAGCATCAAAAATTACTGAGGAATACATTTAACCAAAGAGGTGAAAAAATCTGTACACTGAAAACTATAAAGCATTGATGAAAACAATTGAAAAAGACACATATAAATGGAAAGATATCTCATTTTCATAGATTGGAATTAATATTACTAAAGTGTCTATACTACCTAATGTGGTTTATAGATTCAATGAAGTTTCTATCAAAATTCCAATGTCATTTTTCACATAAATGGGAAAGAAAGACAAACATATGGACTTCACAACAACTTGGATGGATTTAGAGTCTATCATACTCAGTGATCTATCACAGAAACAAAGAACAGGGTACCATATGTTCTCACTCATTAGTGGACCTTGAACAATTGTCATAATACCATAATACTATAAGAAAGGAATTAGAAGCAGTAGTGGGAAACTGCCAGGGAAAGAAGGGGTGGGATTGGCATTTGAGGGAACCTGCCGGGGGAGGGAGGGGCACACCTCATTAACAAGGGTACCTGCATAATGAACATTTGTATACCTAACCCTGAATTGTACCCCTTGTCTTTAAAAGAAAAAAAGAAAAAAGAGAGAGAAGAAAAGTTCTAAAATTCATATGGAACCAGAAAAGACCCCAACTAGCCAAGGCAATCTTGAATGAAAAGAAAAAAGCTAAAGACATCACTCTTCCTGATTTCAAATTATATTATATATATTATATTATAAAGTTTCGGTAATTAAAACAGCATTGTATTGGAATGGGATGAAGGGCATTGGAGACTCAGAAGGGAGAGGGTGGGAAGGAAGGAGGGATGAAATTATCAGATACAATGTAAACTAATGGGGGTGGCAGGTACACTTAAAACCCAGACTTCTTCATCACTATATGAAGCAGTCATATAACCAAAAATCATTTGTATCCTAAAGCTATTAAAATAAAGACAATTATAATAATAAAAGACACATCCACAAACAGGATAGAAAACCCAGAAAGAATCCCAAGTATTTGTGATCAATTTTCAGCAAAGATGTCAAGAAGACACAATGAATAAAGGACAATTTCGCCAATGATATTAGTTTGGGCAATGATTTATTGGATAGAATGCCAAAGGCACAGGCAACAAAAGCAAAAATGGACAAATAGGATTTCATCAAATCATATATCTGACAAAAGACTAAAATTCAAAACATATAAAGAACCCTAACAGCTCAAAAGTAATAAAACAGACAACCCAATTAAAAAATGGGCAAAGAATCTAAATGAACATTTCTTTTTCTTTTCTTCTTTTTTTTTTTTTGAGTTGGAGTCTCACTCTGTCACCCAGACTGGAGTGCAGTGGCCACTTCCGGCCACCACAGCCTCAACCTGCTGAGCTCCAGTGATCCTTCCACCTCAGCCTTCCAAGTAGCCGGGATTACAGGCATGTGCTACCATGCCTGGTTGATTTTTTGATTTATTGTAGAGATGAGGTCTCGCTGCGCAGGCGGGTCTCGAACCAGCGGGCTCAGGCAATCCACTCACCTCAGCCTCCCAAAGGTGCGGGATTACAGACTGAGCCACCCAGCCCGACTGAACATTTCTCAAAAGAAGAGATACAAATGGCCAACCGATATATTAACAATTACTCAATACTTCTAATCATTAAGAAAATGCAAATTAAGAACACATGCATTTTCCTTCATACCTGTTAGAAAGGTTATTATTAAAAAGAGAAATAATAACAAGTAGTAACAAGGAAGCTGAGAAGAGAGAACTCTTGTACACTGTGGTGGAAATGTAAATTAATACAGCCATTTTGGAAAACAGTATGAAGTTTAAAAAAAAAAACTAAAAATAGAATTACCATATGATTTGCAATTCCACTTTTAGGTATAATTGAAAAAGAATTAAAATTGGAATGTCGCAGAGACATCTGCATTCCCATGTTCATTAAAGTATTTTTCACAATAACCAAGACATGAAATCAGACTAAGTCGGCATCAACAAAATAATAGATAAAGAAAATGTAGTATATATACACAGTGAAATACCACAAAGCCTTTAAAAAGAAGGAAATTCTATCATTTGCGACAAGGTGAATGGAACCGGGGGACATTACAATAAGTGGCATCAAACAGTCACAGAAAGACAAATACTGTGTGGAATTTAAAAAAAAATGATTTCATTAAAAGCAAAGTAGAAAGGTGGTTACCACAGACTGAGGAGAGATGGAAGGATGATCAAAAGGTGCAAAGTTTCAGTTAGACTGGAGGAATAGTTGTAGTGATCTATTGCACTGCATGGTGACTACAGTTACTAATGTATCATAGATTTCAAATTTGGTAAAATAACAGGTTTTTAACATTCTCATCACAAAAAATGATAAGTTGATGAAGAAATGGATATGTCAGTTAGCTTGATTGAATCTTTTAAACAATGTAAACAGAGATCAAAATATCACATTGCACCTCATAAATATACATACACAATTATTATTTGCAAATTAAAATTTAATTAATATTTAATTAGTTATTAAATTAATATTCTTACTTCACACTAAATACAAAAGTAAATATCACACGAAAAAGGCACAGAAAGAAAAGAAAAATGTTTAAAGTTTTAAAATAGCATATATGTGAGTAGATTTATAATTATGAGGAATGAAAATATTTCTTGAAAAA
>NW_007162288.1:0-995 GCF_000164805.1 Carlito syrichta
CTGTGTGTGTGTGTGTGTATTTTTTACTTTTGAGACATGGTCTTGCCATGTTTCCCAGGTTCATCCAGAACACCTGGGCCCAAACAATTCTCCCGCCTCAGCCTCCCAATGTGCTGGGATTACATACAGGCACGTGCCACCGTACCTAGCTTGTATTCTAAATATTGGTAAAACTTAAATCCTTATCTAAAATGGATATATGGGTATAGAAATGTGTCGGTGACCTGCACTGACCAGGGGGGGGTTAGGACCGCACCGGTGAATCAGAACGGAGAGAAGAAACCACACGGAGGCAGCTCTTCTGGGAACAGTCTGGCCAAGACTGAAGCCAATTTTATTCAAACCTTTTCCAACTTATATACCATTTTCTATAATCTCCAGCAGTGTGACAATTACTTGCTGGGGGCGTACAAGTTCATTGATGTGTAACACGCTTTACAAATCATGTACCGTCACAAGACTTTCAGGTTCCCAGTGAACAATTACAATTCCATGATGTATGAATCACAGGTGCACAATTTCAATACAGATTGTTCAAAATGTTCTCCACAATGTTCAATAAATCATTCATATTATACTCTAAGTTCTAAACCCTGATTAAAAAACTTTCCAAGTTAACTCTAAGTTCAATCCAATTTTACTAACTTTTAATATTTTTGATGATTAATATTATTAACTTAACACTATACTATAATCTATAAGTTTACTTAAATGACTTAATTTTATTACCTTAATTTTATACTATTTATTTTTATAATTCTTATAACCTACTACATTTCTATACTGCCCTATGATTGTATATTTAATTACCTATGAACTTATCCTTAACCTAAAATTTTATCACAACTTCTATAAACTTTAAATATCTAAACTATTGTCTTTTTATACTTTATTAATTACTTATCATATAATATCATGTCTAAATTCTAATACAACTATTATCTCTACTATAATCTATTACAATCTTAATCCATTTAGTACTAATAAGTATAAAA
>NW_007162289.1:0-503 GCF_000164805.1 Carlito syrichta
GAGACCCCATCTCTGCACCCATTCAAACAGGAAGTCTGGGGGCATGGTGCCCATCGTCCCTGCCACTCTGGATGCTGAGGTGGAGGATCACCGGAGCCCATGATTTCGAGGCTGGTAGTGAACAATGGTTGTGTCTTTGGGCACCAGCCTGGGCCACATAGTCAGACCTTTTCCCTAAAAACATCAGAATCGAACACAGATTCTCAACTGCACATGGTGTGTTCAGAGGGTGACTGGCTTTAGAGTCTGAAAAAACAGGATTGGAAGGAAGGAAATGTCCCTGGGAGAGGAATCTGTCCATGGCCTTTCTTGGGGAAGGTCCTCATTGATGAGTCAGAGGGTCATCCTGCCTGGGGCATATTTCATACCTTGGAGATGTGAGCCAGCAGGAACCCGGGCAGAGAGACTTGGAAACTGCCCAGTAAAGCGGGGGCAGCCACTGGGGGGATTGGGGTTGGAAGGTGCCGAGCTTGAGGGACCTTCACATGTTGGGGGGTGGGGGG
>NW_007162290.1:0-431 GCF_000164805.1 Carlito syrichta
AAGGTACCAAGCTTGAGGGACCCTCATATGTGGGGAGCCATGGGGGAAGGACTGAGGGAAGACGTTTTCCAGGAGAATACTTTTCTTTCCTTCTTTCTTCTTTCTTTCTTCTCTTTCTTTTCATTCTTTCCTTCCTTCCTTCCTTCCTTCCTTCCTTCCTTCCTTCCTTCCTTCCTTCCTTCCTTTCTTCCTTCCTTCCTTTCTTTCTTTTCTCTTTGTTTGTTTGTTTTTTTCTTTCTTTTCTTACTTCTCTAGGTTGCCCAGGCTGCTGTCAAACTGCCCAACTCGGGCCACCCTCTCTGCCTGGGTCTCCCAATTGCTGCAATCCCAGACTTTCTATTTGGTTGACACCCTGATCTTCCTACTGGGTCTTGAACTCTGGAAAAGACGTGATCCTCCCAGCAAAGTCTGCCCTTACCCAAAGTTTTCTG
>NW_007162291.1:0-515 GCF_000164805.1 Carlito syrichta
GATTCTTCCTTCCTTCCTTCCTTCCTTCCTTCCTTCCTTCCTTTCTTCCTTCCTTCCTTTCTTTCTTTTCTCTTTGTTTGTTTGTTTTTTTCTTTCTTTTCTTACTTCTCTAGGTTGCCCAGGCTGCTGTCAAACTGCCCAACTCGGGCCACCCTCTCTGCCTGGGTCTCCCAATTGCTGCAATCCCAGACTTTCTATTTGGTTGACACCCTGGTCTTCCTACTGGGTCTTGAACTCTGGTACAGACGTGATCCTCCCAGCAAAGTCTGCCCTTACCCAAAGTTTTCTGGGTTTTGCTTGGGGTCCAGGTGGGGTTTGCTGTTCTGTCCAATCTGGTCTCAAGTTTTCAGTCTCTAGCTATCTTTCCATCTCAGCCTACCCCACTGCCAAGGAGGTAGGCTTGAGTCACCTGGCCCTCTCTCCTCCCCCAGGTTTCAGTCACCTGGTCTGCCAACTTCGGGCAGGTGGAGGTCCCCTTGCTCTCCCAATAACTCCATCGTACCACACCCACGTGG
>NW_007162292.1:0-603 GCF_000164805.1 Carlito syrichta
CATTCACTCTCTCCTCTTTAATGTGTGTCAAAGTGACTTGAACTCCTCTGTGATAGGTGCCTTAACTTGGTGCCTCCTGCATAATGGCTGACCCAGTAATTATCCCTCCTCTTTGATTGCTTCCCCAATGACAGGCCCTTTGCTGTGATAGGTGACCCAGTGTTGGGCTCTCCTCAATGATGGATTCCTCAGTAAATGAGACTTCATTATAATTGGCGCATCAGTGGCTAACCCTCCTCTGTGATAGGTGCCTCTGTGATAGATGGCAAGTGACTGGTCCTCCTCTGTGATTGGTGCCCAATTGACTACCTTTCCTCTGTTACCACAGCCCCAGTGATTGGGTCTTCTACAAAATTTGTGCCCAATGACTAGCCCTCCCTAGTGATGGCTGCCCCAGTGAATGGGTCTCCTCTATAATGGGTGCTCCAGTGAGTGGACCTCCTGTATAATGGGTGCGCCAGTGACTGTCACTTTTCTTTGATGGGTGCATCAGTGACAGACCCTCCACCATAATGGTTGTCCTTGTGACTAGACTTCCTGTGTGAAGGTTGTCTCAATGGACTGAACCTTCTCCATAATGAGTTCCCCAGTGATGAGATTTTC
>NW_007162293.1:0-4168 GCF_000164805.1 Carlito syrichta
GGGGATGGATAGGGGTCCTGTTTCAATCTTCTGCATGTGGTCGGCTGGTTTTCCCAGCACCATTTACTGAATAGGTTCTCCTCTCCCCAGTGGTAGGTGTGGAGGCTTTGTAGAAGATGAGTTGGTTGAGAAATTGAGATTTTGCTTCTGGAATCTCAATTCTATTCCATTGGTCTATATGCCTGTTCCTGTACCGATACCAAGCTGTTTTGATGATTGCAGCTTTATAGTAAAGTTTGAAGTGTGGTAATGTGATACCACCTGCTTTTTTTTTTTTTTTTTTTTTTGCTGAGGATTGTTCTGGGTATTCTTGGTCATTTTTGTTTCCATATGAATTCCTGTGTTGTTTTATCTAGGTCTGAGAAGAATGTTGCTGGTAATTTGATGGGTATTGCATTAAATTTGTAGATTGCCTTAGGTAAGATGGACATCTTCACAATGTTGATTCCTCCAATCCAAGAGCATGGGATATTTTTCCACTTGTTAGTGTCATCTTTGATTTCTTTGAGCTGTGTTTTGTAGTTTTCATTGTAAAGGTCTTTCACGTCTCTGGTTAGGAAGATGCCAAGGTATTTCATTTTTTTTTGTGGCTATTGTGAATGGAATTGTGCTTTTTATTTGGGTTTCTGTTTGTTTATTATTGGTGTAAAGGAATGCGATTGTCTTTTGTACATTTATTTTATATCCTGAGACGTTGCCAAAGGCCTTTATCAGTGTAAGGAGGTTTTTGACAGATTCTCTTTGGTTTTCAAGGTACACGATCATGTCATCTGCAAAGAGAGATAACTTGACTTCCTCTTTTCCTATTTGAATACCCCTGATTACCTTCTCTCCTCTGATTGCTCTAGCCAGGACTTCCAATACTATATTGAACAGGAGGGATGAGAGTGGGCATCCTTGTCTTGTTCCAGTTTTCAGGGGAAATGGTTCCAGTTTTTGTCTTTTAGAGGTATGCTGGCTGTGGGTTTCTCGTAGATGGCTTTTACTGTTTTGAGGTATGCTCCCCGTATGCCTAGCTGTTTGAGGGTTTTTAATCAAGAAGGGGTGCTGGATTTTATCAAAAGTTTTTTCTGTATCTAATGATATAATCATGTGGGGGTTTTTTTGACATCTGTTGATGTATTTATTACATTTATGGTTTTATGAATGCTGAACCAGCCTTGCATCCCAGGGATGAAGCCTACTTGGTCATGATGGATGATTTTTGAGATGTGTTGTTGAATCTGGTTTGCTAGGATCTTCTTGAGCATTTTAGCATCTATGTTCATCAAAGATATTGGCCTGTAGTTCTCTTTCCTTGTTGGGTCTTTACCTGGCTTGGATATCAATGTGATTTTAGCTTTGTAAAATGATTTGGGGAGAGTTCCATCTTTCTCAATCACCTGGAATAACTTCAGTAGGATTGGTATCAGCTCCTCCTTACATGTCTTGTAGAATTCTGCTGGAAAGCCATCTGGTTCAGGGCTTTTTTTTTGTAGGTAGTTTTCTTATTATGTAGTCAATTTCCTTGATTGCTATTGGTCTATTTAGGGTCTCGATTTCTTCTTGTTTCAACCTAGGCAGGTTGTGTGATGACAGAAAGTCCTCCATTTCCGATAGGTTTTCAAGTTTGTTTCCATACAAGTGTACGTAGTAGTCTCTAATGATCTTTTGTATTTCTTCAGTATCAGATGTGACTTCATCTTTTGCATTTCTGATTGTGTTTATTTGGGCCTTTTCTCTCTTTTTCTTGGTCAGTCTATCTAGGGGACCATCGATCTTGTTTATCCTTTCGAAGAACCAGCTTTTTGATTCATTGATTTTTTTCTATTATCTTTTTTTCTTCTATGTCCTGGATTTGGGATTTTATTTTGCTGATCTGGATTCTTCTGCTGAAATTAGGGTTTTTGTGGTCTTGCTTTTCCAGCTTTTTTAGATGGCTTGTTAGGTTGTTAATTTGTGATCCTTCGATTTTCTTCATGTGCGTTTGTAGGGAGTATAAATTCCCCTCTTACTACAGCTTTCATGGTGTCCCAGATATTTTGGTAAGATGTTTCTTCATTTTGATTTGTTTCCAGGTCTTTAATCTCTCTTTTGATTTCATCATTGACCCAGGAGTTGTTTAGCATTATGCTGTTTAGTGTTCATGTCTTTGGGGTCTTGAGGGGACCTTGTTGGTGTTAATGAATATTTTTATTCCACTATGGTCCGAGAAGGTGCATGGTAAAATTTCAGTCCTTTTAAATTGGCTTATGCTTGATTTATGGTCAAGTGTGTGATTGATCTTAGAGTACGTTCCATGTGGTGATGAGTAGAATGTGTATTCTGTGGTCTTTGGATGGAAGGTTCTGTAGGTATCAATTAAGTCCATTTGATATAGAGTCACATTGAGGTTTCAGATATCATTGCTGATTTTTTGTCCTGATGATCTGTCTAGGGTTGTGAGTGGGGTATTAAAGTCCGCAGCTATGATGGTATTGGAATCAATATCTTTTTTTAGTTTACCTAGGAGCTGCTTTATGAAAGTTGGTGCTCCTATGTTCGGTGCATATATGTTTAGGATGGCTATTTCTTGTTGATTGATTGAACCTTTTATCATTATGTAGTGGCCTTCTGTATCTTTTTTAATTTTCAATAGCTTAAAGGGTATTTTGTCTGAGATTAAGATCGTGACTCCTCCTTTCTTTTGTGTTCCATTCACCTGAAAATTTGTTTCCCATCCTCTTACTTTGAGTCTGTGAGTGTCCTTTCTAGTGAGGTGAGTCTCTCGAAGGCAATAGATTGTTGCCTGGTGATATTTTATCCATTTTGCCATTCTATGTCTTTTCAGTGTTGCATTTAGTCCGTTCACATTCAAGCTAATTATTGCAATGTGAGAATTGATCCCTATCATAATGTTCTTACAGAGTTGTTGTTCTTCTTGCTTGTGTGTTGTCTTTCTTTTGCTTTTATAGTTGGATCATGTTTGTTTTTAATCTTTTGCCTGCACTCTTGTGAAGAATGTTGTTGTTCCTTTTTCCTTTTCTTCTGTGTTCAATACTTTCTTAAGTGTTTCTTATAGAGGTGGTCTTGTGGCAGCATAGGTTCTTAGGGATTAGATATCTGGGAAATATTTCAGTTCCCTCTCACTGATGAAGCTTAGCTTGACTGGGTAGGTTATTCTTGGTTGAAATTGTTTATCATTTAGAACTTTGAAGATAGGGCTCCAAGCTCTCCTAGCCTGGAGGGTTTCTGTAGATAAATCTGCTGCTATTCTAATTGGTCTTCCCTGGTAGGTAGTCTGGCCTTTTTCTCTTGCTGCCTTTAGGATTTTTCCTTTTATAGCTACTTTGTTTAGGCAAATTATTGTGTGTCTGGGAGTTGATCTTCTCATTTGTTGTCTTGCAGGGGTTCTCTGAATCTCTTGTGCTTGAATTTTTTCATCCTTGATGAGATGAGGGAAGTTTTCTTGAATGATTTCATGAAATGTTTGTTCCAGTGTGGCCTCTGTTTCTCTCTCTGCCTCAGGAAGGTCAATTACTCTTAGGTTCAGTCTCTTGAAGTGATCATTCATCTCTTGTAGGATTTGTTCTGTCTTTTTGAGCTTCTTTTCTATGCTTTTGACAGTTTGGGTTAGTTCTGTGTTTTGGTCTTCGAGCACTGAGATTCTTTCTTCTGCTTGGCTAATTCTGCTTTCTATGCTTATTGGTTTGTTATTTATTTCTATCACAGTATTCTTTACTGCTGTTATTTCTGACATCAGTTCCTTCCTATTTTCCTTTGTCTCTCTTCAAGTTTTTAAATTCTCTCTATTAATGTCTTGATGTCTGGGTTTGTTGCATATGACCAGTCATTCTGGGGGCTCTTCATTGTTTGTGCTCCGGAAACTGATTTCTCAGTGTCTGATCTCCCAGAGGTCTGTGTGAAACCTATATTCTTCTTTTGGTTTTTCTTCATTTGTGTGTTTTTTCCCCCCTCCCTACTTTTTCCTTCCCTCCACATCACTGTCTTATTTAATTCTGTTATTCAGGGGTAGAGGGATTGCTTTTACTTCTGTTTTTTCAATCTCATATTCTTTATGTATGCTCTCTTATTTTGTTCAATTCTGTAGTTGCACTGTAAGTTGGGGGTGGTCCTTTCTGCAGTTTTGAGATTTACTTAAGGGGGGAACTGTGATTCAAAATCTATCTGCAGGTCCCAGTATTCACCA
>NW_007162294.1:0-504 GCF_000164805.1 Carlito syrichta
AAACAAATTGCAAACCACTTAAAAGAGTCATAATAAAGGATTTATTGAATACATAAAGGATTGATTAAATATATTTTGGTTCAATCCTCAATGAAATACTATACAAATATAACCATTAAAATATTAAGTAGAATATTTATTGATGTGGAAAGATATTTTTCACATCATATTGTTTCTACATCATATTGTTTCCACAGCATATCGTTTGGAAAAGAAGAAAGCAAGTAACCAAAAAAAAACGTGATTCCAAATTGCAATTATTAAATACAGAATGACTCTATCTTTGTAAAGCTATGTGATCTATATAAGTCAATAGGAAAGAAGTCTGGAAATACATATGAAAATGAACAGTGGCCATCTCTGGGTAATACTGCACAATTAAAAATTTTTATGCTTGTCAGTACTTTCTAACAATTCTATAATTGAATTAAATGCTTTTAAAGGAGAAAGGGTTGTACCAGATGATTTAGAAAATTCCCACCAACTCCAAAATTTTGGGTATCC
>NW_007162295.1:0-393 GCF_000164805.1 Carlito syrichta
GTAGTTCATGCCTATAATCCCAGCACTTTGGGAGGCTGAGGTAAGAGGATTGCCTGAGCCCAGGAGTTTGAGAACAGTCTGGGCAATTTGGTGAGACCTCATCTCTACAATAAATCAAGAAAAATTAGCTGGGCATGGAGGTACATGCCTGAAGCGGAAGGATCACTTGTGCCCAGCAGGTCGAGGTTGTGGTGGCTGTGAGCATGCCACTACACTCCAGCCTGGGTGACAAGAGTGAGATTCCGACTCCAAAAAAAAATTTTTTTTGTACTTTCTAGTGCCAGCCATAGATGAGATTTAAATCTCAAGATCTTTGGATCATGAGATCCAAACTTACCAGTTTGTCCTTAGCCAATATTTTAAAGTTAGAAAATCAAGTTTTACCTTTTCCAG
>NW_007162296.1:0-699 GCF_000164805.1 Carlito syrichta
CATTCTCCCATTGGAGGAACTAAGACTCCTTGGAGCACAAGGGGAGGAAATGCACATGACCAGGACAGAAAATATAAAAGATGATTCTGGAGCATCTTTTTTTTCCATAGTCAACATTTTATTTATTGACATAAAATGTTTTCTGGGTCAAACTTAATTAATTTTATATAATCTAAATATTGTGACATAATTTCTTTTGCTTTATATATCTTCCTCTGATTTTTAATACTTTAAAAAATTAGTGTTTGTTTTAGTCATCACAATAGCACTATTGAAAAATAATGATACATATAATTGCCATTTTTTCATTGTGCTAAGTATTTGTTATCTACATATTATGATAAAATATTAACTTGGTGAAATTTGACCTTGTTCTACCTACAAATATAAAACATAATGTCATGTGATTCAATGTATTATATTTAAGACTCAAAATGTCTAAGTCTATGGTAGTCAGAGACTGGAGAGGGAAAAGTAATCATGAACCAATGGTTAAGAGTAACTATTTGTAACACACCTTATTCAGTTATTAACTGGCCATTTTAGACAAAATCATTCAGGCAGTGCTCTAAGTAATAGTGCAAACACAATCTTATTATCTTCTTATATGACTGTATGTGATCTAGAGAAAACATACACTTTTCTTTTTGAAAAATCACTTTTTAGTTTCCATAACTGGCTATGTTTTCTTCAGCAATA
>NW_007162297.1:0-458 GCF_000164805.1 Carlito syrichta
AGTCACTGTGGCACCCAAAATAAAGGAGGTCACTCGCGGGGACACTCATAACAGTGAAGGGTCAGTAATGGGGGCATCCATTCACAGAGAAGATCTATCACTGGGGTAACAACCCCAGACGAGGTCCAGTCACTGAGTCAAAAATTACATAGGACAGTCACACAGTTAAGCATTGACCATAGAGGAGGATCAATCAATGAGGCAACGAACACAGAAGTATGATGGTTACTGAGGCATCCATCACAGAGTAAAGCCAGTGAATAGAACAGCTATCACAGAAGAGGACCAGTCACTGGGGCAACAATCACAGAGCAGGTCCAATCACTGGGCACCCATTACAGAAGAGGGATAGTCATGTGGTCACACATAACAAGATAGTCAATCACTGGAGCGTGCATCACTGAAATAGACCAATCAATTTTGGACCCATAAAAGATGACAAACCAATGGGGTACATA
>NW_007162298.1:0-545 GCF_000164805.1 Carlito syrichta
GCATCCATCACAGAGTAAAGCCAGTGAATAGAACAGCTATCACAGAAGAGGACCAGTCACGGGGGCAACAATCACAGAGCAGGTCCAATCACTGGGCACCCATTACAGAAGAGGGATAGTCATGTGGTCACACATAACAAGATAGTCAATCACTGGAGCGTGCATCACTGAAATAGACCAATCAATTTTGGACCCATAAAAGATGACAAACCAATGGGGTACATATAATAGGAGAGGGCCAATCACTGGGACACACATCACAGAAGAAAACTACACACTTGGACACCTAACACAAAGAAGAGCCAATCTCTTGGAAACCCATCACAGAGGAGAGACAGTCACTGGGCACTTATCACAAAGCATAGAAAGTGGAGCAGCCATCACAGCTGAAGGTCAGTCATTGAAGCACTCATCATAGAGAAAGGCCAGTCACTGGACACCCATTTGGAGGATCTCAGGCATTAGGAATCTGATCACAGAAGAGGGCCAGTTACTGGGGGAGCCATCCCAGAGTAGTCACAGTCAGTGTTGTACCCATTACAGAG
>NW_007162299.1:0-681 GCF_000164805.1 Carlito syrichta
CCAATGTTGCTAAGCAACATGCTCCTAAAAGCATTGATATAAGGTAGTTGTTGCTAAGTGTACTATTTTAGGTGTGTTGTTACCAAGGACTTTGTTGTGAAGGGCACTGTGGCTATAGGAACTGTCTTTAATGGTAATTATTGCTAAAGCTCACCATTGCAAGTAATCTTGTGACCAAGGACATTTCATTGTTCACAGGGTTGTTGAGGGAATTGTCTCCAGGTGTTTTTGCTGATAATGAGATTGTTGCTGATGGCATTGATGTGGAGGGCATTGTAGCTGAAGTATTATTATTGGTGAGGGCAAGTGTTGCTAAGAGTGTTGTTAAAAGCACTGTTGCTATGGTACTATTTCTAAACACTTTGCCGCTGACATCACTGATGGTAAGGGCCTTCTTTCTAATATTTATGCTAAGCATAAATATTTTTAAGGACCACTATTGCCAGGAGTGTTGTTGCTAGGATGTGGTTCAATTGATGCTGCTGCTTGGTTATTGTTGCCTAAGGTACTATTAATTTAAAAAAAAATCCATACTAAGATCCATTGTTGCTAAGGTTGATGATCCCAAAAGACATTAAGAACATTGTTACTCCTGGTCATGGTGGCTCATGTCTGTAATCCCAGAATTTTGTGAGGCAAAGGTGAGAGGATTGCCTGAGCCCAAGCGTTCAAGACCAGCCT
>NW_007162300.1:0-342 GCF_000164805.1 Carlito syrichta
TGGTGCAATTGATGCTGCTGCTAGGGTATTGTTGCCTAAGGTACTATTAATAAAAAAAAAAGTCCATACTAAGATCCATTGTTGCTAAGGTTGATGATCCCAAAAGACATTAAGAACATTGTTACTCCTGGTCATGGTGGCTCATGTCTGTAATCCCAGAATTTTGTGAGGCAAAGGTGAGAGGATTGCCTGAGCCCAAGCGTTCAAGACCAGCCTAGACAAGCTGGCTAGACCTTATCTCTACAATAAATCAAAAGTTTATCTGAGCATGTTGGTGCATGCTTATAGTTCCAGCCACTTGGAAGGCTGAGGTGGAAGGATTGCTTGAGCTCTGTAGATCAA
>NW_007162301.1:0-322 GCF_000164805.1 Carlito syrichta
CAGAATTTTGTGAGGCAAAGGTGAGAGGATTGCCTGAGCCCAAGCGTTCAAGACCAGCCTAGGCAAGCTGGCTAGACCTTATCTCTACAATAAATCAAAAGTTTATCTGAGCATGTTGGTGCATGCTTATAGTTCCAGCCACTTGGAAGGCTGAGGTGGAAGGATTGCTTGAGCTCTGTAGATCAAAGCTGCAGTGGCTGTGATTGTGCCACTGTGCTCCAGCCTGAGTAACAGAATAAGACTCTGACTCGAGAAAAAAAATGACATTGTTACTAAACTCATTTATTTAAAATGTGCTGCTACTACAAACATTGCTGTTAAA
>NW_007162302.1:0-807 GCF_000164805.1 Carlito syrichta
CCTACTTAAGTCAGCTGGCTATTTAGCTGTCTAGGTATTTAGAGAGCTAGTTAAGTGTGTTGACTAACTAGCTGGCTACTTAGTTAAGTCAGATAGTTAAGTCTGCTGGCACGGGTGCTGGCTAGCTAGATAACTAGGCAATTAAATCAGCTGTCTAGCCAGCTGGACAGTAGTTAATTCAGCTAGTTTAGTCAGCTGGCTAACCAGTTGAGTAGCTAGTTAAGTCAGCACATTAAGACAGAAGTCTAACCAGTTTATTAACTGGTAAGCTAGTTAGTTCAGATGGGCTGCCAGCTGTTTAGCTAGTTAAGTCAACTAGTTAAGTCAGCTCGCTGGCATGCAGGTTAGCTAGGTAGTTAAGTACTTAAGTCAGCTGGCAAGCCAATGGGCTATATAGGTAGATAGCTAGTTAAGTCAGCTGGCTAGCCATCAAGCTTCTAGTTATGGCAGCTAGTTTTAGTCAGCTGGCTATCCAGGTGTTTATCTAGGTAGCTAGCTAGTTATGTGTGCTGACTATCCACTTAGATACTTCGTTAAGTCAGCTAGTTAAGTCAGCTTTCTAGCCTGCTAGCTAGCTAGGTAGCTAGGCAATTAAGTCAGTTGGCTAGCCAGCTGGTTAGCTAGTTAATTCAGCTAATTAAGTCAGCTGGTGAGCCAGCATGGTAACTAGGTAGCTAGCTAGTTAAATAAGCTGTCTAGCCAGCTGGCTATATACTTAAGTGACCAAGTTAAGTCATATGACTATCCCTTGGCTATCTAGGCAGCTTGCTCTTTAAGTCAGCTGGCTAGACAGCTGGCTAGCTAGAT
>NW_007162303.1:0-474 GCF_000164805.1 Carlito syrichta
GCTGGCTAGCCATCAAGCTTCTAGTTATGGCAGCTAGTTTTAGTCAGCTGGCTATCCAGGTGTTTATCTAGGTAGCTAGCTAGTTATGTGTGCTGACTATCCACTTAGATACTTCGTTAAGTCAGCTAGTTAAGTCAGCTTTCTAGCCTGCTAGCTAGCTAGGTAGCTAGGCAATTAAGTCAGTTGGCTAGCCAGCTGGTTAGCTAGTTAATTCAGCTAATTAAGTCAGCTGGTGAGCCAGCATGGTAACTAGGTAGCTAGCTAGTTAAATAAGCTGTCTAGCCAGCTGGCTATATACTTAAGTGACCAAGTTAAGTCATATGACTATCCCTTGGCTATCTAGGCAGCTTGCTCTTTAAGTCAGCTGGCTAGACAGCTGGCTAGCTAGATAAGTCACCTAGAAATTCAGCTGGTTAGCCAGATGGCTAGCTATGTAGCAAGCTAGTTAGTTCAACTGGCTAGAAAGCAGGCCAT
>NW_007162304.1:0-1160 GCF_000164805.1 Carlito syrichta
TTACCTGCATTAACTAGTTGACTGATGAGGTGGCCACTAGTTAGTTAGGTTAACTAGTTGGCTGACTAATTTGCTGACCTAACTAGTCATCCGATTTGTTGGCCAACTATTTAGCTCACGTAATTTATCAGCCAACTACTTAGTTGACTTAAATTGTTGACTGACATTTGGCCCACTAGTCGGCCGATTGGTTACCTAACTTAACTAGGTCAATGGCTAGTAGGCTGACCGGTTAGCTGACTTCACTAGTCAGCCGGTGAGTGAGCCAACATTTTAGCTGACTTAACTAGTCCACCGGCGAATGAGTTGACTGGTCAGCTGAATTAACTAGTTCACAACAAGTAAGCCGATTCGTTAGTTGATTTAACTAGTCGGCCGGTAGGCTAGACGAATGGTCAGCCAACTTAACTGTTGGGTGGCATGTGAGATAATTGGTCAGCTGAATTAATTGACTGGGGAGTGAGTCGACTGCTTAGACTTACCTAGTCAGCCAGTGAGTGAGCCAACCAGTGACCTGACTTAACTAGTCAGCCAGTGAGTGAGCCGAGGCATGAGCTGCCTTAACTATTCAGCCGGTGAGTGAGCCGACCTGTGAGTTAACTTAACTTGTCGGCTGGTGAGCAAGCCGACTAGGTTGCTCACCTGTTGGCCTACAAGCGAGTCAATAAGTTAGTTGATATGTTGGCTGACAAGCAAGCTGACTAGTTTGCTTTCCGGTTGGCAGGCAAGCGAGCCGAATATTTAGCTGACTTTATGAAAAGTGAGCAAGCCCACCAGTTAGCTGACCAACTAGCTAAGTTGCTAGCCTACAAGTTAGCCAAGTAACTAGCTGGTTTGCCAGATGACTTAACTAGCTAGCTATCCTACTAGGCAACTGACTGGAGTGCTGACTTAACTAGCTGACTTAACCAACTAGCTACCTAGCTAGCCAGCTGAATTTACTAGCTGAAATAACTAGCTTGCTACCTAGTTAGATAACTTTCTAGAAAGCCAACTTAACTAGCTGACTTAACAAGCTAGCTAGCTGACATATCTGGCTGACTTAACTAGCAAGCTACCTACCTAGCCAGCTGACTAAACTAGCTGAAATAACTATGTAGCCTGCTGTCTAACCATCTGAATTAGCTAGCTTTTTAACTAGCTAGGGAGATGACTAGCCA
>NW_007162305.1:0-996 GCF_000164805.1 Carlito syrichta
CTATTGTTGTTTGTTTTATTAATGATGACCGTTCTTACTGGAGTTTGATGGTATTTCAATGTGACTTTGATTTGCATTTCTCTGATGATTAGTGAGGCTGAGCACTTTTTGATGTGTCCGATGGCTATCTGAATATCTTCTTTTGAGAAGTGTCTATTTATGTCTTTTGCCCACTTTTTAATGGTGCTGTATGTCCATATATTCTTGATTCACTACTAACTCTCTTACATCTCTACAATTCTTCCATACTTTAGCTATTAAGGTATTATCTAAGGGTGGCCATTTTCTATGTCTATTTCATAATGATTGTCAACTCCCTATGGTTATATGATGTCTAAATTTAACTTATTTTCTAATGCTAACACTTCTCTTCTTTTTAAATCTGTTATTAGTACCATATGTTTTACCAACACTTTAAAAAATCTTTGGACAGGATTTAGGCATCTTGCTTTCAAGTCTGACTCATTTCTCTTATCATAAATTTCTTAGTGATCATAACTGATCATTCTTTTTTCCTCATATTATTATTTTAGTCATTTAATCCCCAGTGTTGATTGGTTCATGAAATACAAACTTTCTTTATCTTCTTTTATTATTCAAATTCCAAAGAGCACTACTCCAGGGATTAAGAAGCATAGAATTATGCACCACTCTCATGGAGATATGCTCAGATAAATAAAAGCTACATAAAATGAATCTTGGGGGGGCAAAGACAAGGACAACGATTCATTCCTAATACAGTGAACACCAAATACACACACACACACACACACACACACACACACAACTGAATCAGTTTGAGGCTATTTCTGAACTCTGGGTGTTATCATTTTTAAACTATCCACATTCACACTGTTGCCAATGTTAAAATCAGAAACATAAAATAAATTATAATCGTATTTTATGGACTGTTGGATAGACTAATCATTTATTAAAAAAATATTTACCACATAGCAGGAATGGTGCTTGCTACACAAGTCCCTTTTGAGAACTAAC
>NW_007162306.1:0-317 GCF_000164805.1 Carlito syrichta
GTGGAGGGTTGAGGGAGGCCTCCTGGGGAGCATGGCCTAAGGTACGAGATGGACGTGCTCAGTGGCCACCTTTGAAAGCCCCCACGAACAACAGGCTAGAATGTGCCTTTTCCTCTCCCAGCCCTGAGGGTGACTCCTCACACTGGGTGGCAGGGTTTGTGGTGGTGGTGGTGCTGGTGATCATTATTATTTGGAGACAGAATCCCGACTATCTCGAAGGCCGGAGCACAGGGACACCCTCATGGTCACCGCGGACTCCACCTGCCTGTCTAAGGGATCCTCCTGCCGTGGCTCCCAGAGTGACTGGTACCACAGGC
>NW_007162307.1:0-543 GCF_000164805.1 Carlito syrichta
ATAATACTATACGGGGTCCTCTGGTCTTAGACTGTCCATTTGCAGATAGAGCATGTTCTTGTTGTTGTTTCTGGAGTTGGTAAATCTGCCCTTCATGGAATCTTTGTAGTATTTCTGACTTCCATCATATAATATAGCTGCCACACACTCCAGTCCCTTTACTGGGTGCTGACAGACCACCTTTATTACTTAACTACAGAAGGTAAATCTAGACACTGAATATGAGAGTCTCAGGGACTCGCCAAACTGGACCAAACCTCCCCTGGAATCTGCAATCTACCCTTAACCCTGAACAACTGCAAACACAGAGATAGCCTAGTCAGACTACCAAACAAATCCACTGTTTCTCTCCCTCACATTCTCTCAAATAAATAATATGTTTAGACTCCATGGATCACCTTCTAAAAGAGCCACAAGGAAAACGTAGCGGAGTCAAAACTCTATGGTGAGTCATCTGCTTCACATTCCTGAATGAGAACACCTAGTAATCCTAGGGCTGGAGCTACTTTCCCAAAGGTGCAGGGTCAGGAATGGCCTGGTTTT
>NW_007162308.1:0-469 GCF_000164805.1 Carlito syrichta
ATGCCCTTGGAGGCAGAGGTGGCAGGCTGCCTGATTCCATGGGTTGGAAACCAGCCTGGGCGATGTGTCCAGACAATGTCTTAGTGAGAGGTTCCCCCAAATTGAGACAGGAGTGGTGGCCCCCAGAGTCCCAGCTGCTAGGGTCGAAGCTGGGAGGACAGCCTGAGCCCAAAAGCTCAAGGCCCTGGGAGTCACGGTTGGGACCTTGTGCCTCAGACTGCCTGACTGAGACTCCAATGACAAAAAGACGGGTGTCCATGGCTCCCCAGGGAAAGGTCTGTGTGGGCGGGGATGACTGTGTGATCTGGAGAGGAAGGGGCTCTTCCCCCACCCAAATATGCTAGACAGGGTGACCAAAACATGGGCTGGCCGCAGAATTGCAGTACTGTCTTGATCACTCTGTGCCTGGTGGTTGCCCTAACTTGGAGCTGTCTGATCCATGAGCTCACACGCATTTTTTCCTTGGGGC
>NW_007162309.1:0-553 GCF_000164805.1 Carlito syrichta
ATGATGGCTGTGAACCATGGTGCCTGGTCTGAACTCGCACATTCTGTCAGCAGGGTAATGCAAAAGAATGCCCCAAGACTGAGGCCACCACATCCCATGTACCCGGGACCATGGGCTCCACCACGTGTGACTTCAGTTTTTGTGTTCTGAGGAGAGACGAGGTGTCACTACATGCCCCAGGCTGGTCTGGAACTCCCAGGCTCAGCAGTCCCCCACCTTGGCCACCCAAAACTTCAGCCTGATTGTTTGACGATCGACCGTCTTACCACGGTTGCTGTGAGCGTGCCCATGCATTCTGACCTCAGCAAGAGAGTGCGATTCTGACTCTAAATAATAGTAATAATCACCACCACCACCACCACCACCACTGCCACCCAGAGGGAGGTGTCACCTTCATGGATGGGAGAAGAAAAGTCACTTTCTGGCCTCTCTTTTGCTAATGATTTCAAGGGTGGCCACCTAGCACATCCATCCCATGCCTTTCATTCCACGTGCCCCAGAAGGCTTGTCTCCACCCTCCACACTCATGCCCCACAGCAAAGACGTGTGTGAA
>NW_007162310.1:0-1964 GCF_000164805.1 Carlito syrichta
CACGGTTGCTGTGAGCGTGCCCATGCATTCTGACCTCGGCAAGAGAGTGCGATTCCGACTCTAAATAATAGTAATAATCACCACCACCACCACCACCACCGCCACCCAGAGGGAGGTGTCACCTTCATGGATGGGAGAAGAAAAGTCACTTTCTGGCCTCTCTTTTGCTAATGATTTCAAGGGTGGCCACCTAGCACATCCATCCCATGCCTTCATCCACGTGCCCCAGAAGGCTTGCCTCCACCCTCCACATTCATGCCCCACAGCAAAGACGTGTGTGAGCTTAAGGAAAGGACGACCCAGAGCTAGGGCAGCCATTGGGCATAAAGCAATCAAGGAGGTCCAGCAACACTGCTTCCAGCCCAGGTTCCAGTTGCCCTGTCTACCACCTTTGGGCATTGGTGACTGCTTCTTATCCCGATAACTCCATTGTCCCCTGCCCATGTGGACCTTTTACTGGGGAGCCATGGGGGTCCATTGTGATGCACACGGGAGGCATCTTTTTTGTCTCCAGAGTCTCTGTTGATGTGGCTGGGGTGCAGCGGCATGATCATGGCTTCTGGGGCCTCGAAATATAGGGCTCAGGCAGTACTCCAGCTTCATCCCCAGAGGAGCTGAGACTCTGGGGGCCACCACACCTGACTTGATTTTGGGGATCTCTCACCAAGATGAGGTGTGGTCTGGTCGCCTGGGCTGCTGTATGACCCTTGGGCTCAGGCAGCCTCCCACCTCAGCCTCCCAAGGTGGGAGCTGATGGACATTAGCCTTGGTGTCTGACCCGGACTTGCATGTTCTGTCAGTGGGAGTGATGCAAAGGAACGACCCAAGACGGAGGCCCCTGCATCCCATGTAACCAGGACTGCAGGCACCACCACACGCAACTCCAGTATTTGCATTCTTGGGAGTGGCAAGGTTTCGCTATGTGGCCCAGGCTAGTCTCAAACTCCAGGGTTCCAGTGGTCCACTGCCTCAACCTCCCAAAGCCACAGCCCAAATGTCTGCTGATCCACTGTCTTTCGGGAACTTATGCCCAAGGCCAGGACCTCCTTCTGAAATAATCCCAGTCTGTTTACAATGATCCCAGCTCCATACACAAATGGATGCTCTTCTTTTTTTTCCCCTTTTTTTCTTTGAATCAGAGTCTCACTCTGTCACCCAGGTTGGAGGGCAATGACTGACTCCTGGTCACTGCATCCTCAGCCTGATGGACACTGGCAAGTCATTTCCTGGCCTTCTGAGGAGCTGGAACGACAGGCACATGCCACCACACCCGGCTCATTTGGGATAGAGGGTAGAGATGTGGTCTCACGGAGGTGCCTATGTGGGTCTCTACCCACAGACTTGGGTTGGCCACTGGCCTCGGCCTCCCAAATGACTGGGATGATGAGGCTGAGCCCCAGAGCCCAGTCTCGATCCTTCATTGAAAATAAACCAGAAGACCTGGTGTGGGAGCCCATTCCTGGAATTCCAGTACTCTGCAAGGCTGAGGTGGGTGGATGGATCCCAAGGCCAGCCCAGGCCATGCAGGGAGACCCTGTCTCTGCACTCATCCAAGCAGGGTATCTGGGGTGGAGGTACCTGTTGTCCCGGCCACTACAGAGGCTGAGGTGGGAGGATCATCAGTGCCTGCAATTTTGAAGGTAGTGGTGAATGACGGTTATGTCCCCGGGCTCCAGTCTGGGACACAGAGCCAGAACCTGTCTGCAAATACATCAGAATCATACACAGATTCTCAACTGTGCATAATGTGTGCACATGGTGACTGATTTTAGAGCTAGGAAAAATAGAATTGGTGGGGAAGAAATGTTCCTGGGTAGCGGATGTGTCCCTGGCCTTTCTTGAGGGAAGAACTTCATTGCCTGGGACACACTTCTCCCATCGGAGTGGAGAGCTGGCAAGAACCTGGCCAGGTATGTGGGAACTCCCACACCAAAGTGGGGGCACCAATTGGGGGGTTGAGGCTG
>NW_007162311.1:0-7523 GCF_000164805.1 Carlito syrichta
CTGGTTCTCCCATTATGGGTGCCTCAGGGTCTAGCCCTCCTCTGTAATCTGAGCCACAGAGACTGCTCCTCCTCTGTGATGGGAACTTCAGTGACTACCCAACCTCTACTATAGGTGCCTCAGTGACTGGGATTGCTCTGAAATGGGTACTCCAGTTACTAACCCTCCTCTGTGATGGGTGCCCCAATTACCAGGACTCCTTTATTAGGGGAATCCCAGTGACTGACTGCCCCTGTCATCAATGACCCAGTGATTGGCCATGCTTCTAATTGGTGCTGCAGTAACAAGACCTTCTCTGTTTTGGATGCCCCAGTAACTTGCTCTCCTCTTTGAGTGATGCCTTTGTGATTGACCCTCCTCTGTAAGGGGTTCCTCAGTGACTGGCTGTCTCCTGTGATATATTTTTCAGGAACTAGGCCTCCTCTGACAGGAAATATTGTGACCATCCCCCTGTGTTTTGTTCCTCATTGACTGACTCTCCTCTCTGATCTACCTTTCAATACTGACTCTTCTTTTTAATCAACGATCCAGTGACTTTCCCTCATCTTTGAATGGTACCTCAGTGACGGTCCTCCTCTGTGATAGGTGCCACAGTGACAGGGACTCCACTTTTATTTGTGTCACAGTGACTACCTTCCTCTGTTATTTACTGGCTCTTCTCTGTGACTTGTTAACCTACCTACTGGCTTCCTCTATAATGGGTACCCAGTTACTGACCCTCCTCCATAACGGTTTCCACAGTGACTAACCTTCCTCTGTGAAGTGAGTTACACTTTCCGGGCCCTTCATAATGCATGCCCCTTTGACTGGCTTTCCTCTAGGATAAGTGTCCTGGTGACTGGGCCTCCTCCAAAATGCATGCCCCAATGACTTGCCTTCCTCTTTGATTTGTGCCCCAATGACTGCCTTTTATTTTTCTTATTTCATGATTGGCATCATGGGTGACCCAGTGTCGGTCCCACTTCTGTTATGTGTGCCTAAGTGACTACTACTCTGTGGTAGCTGTCTCAGTGACTTGTCCTCCTCTGGTTCTTCTCTGTGATCTGTCCTCCAGGACTGATGCTGTATCAGGGATCAAGTGACTGTCCCTCATCCTTGATGGGTGCATCATTGACTGGTTCTCTTCTGTGACTGTTTACCATTGATAAGTTTTTTTCCATGATGGGTGCCCCTTTGACTGACCTGTCTCCAAAATGGGTGTCATGGTGCCTGGCACCCATCATCATGGGATTTCCAGTGACCAGACCTCCTCCTTAATGAATGCTCCAGTAAATAGCCCACCTCTGGAACGAGTACACCTGTGATTTTTTTCTTCTCTATATTATATGTCCCTATGACTTGCACTTTTCTGTAATAAGTGACACAGTGGCTGGCCCTCCTTTGTGATGTGTGACCCTGCATCTAGTCGTCCTCTGTTATTGGTATCCCAGTCACTAGCCATCATCCAACATGAATGCCATAGTTAGCAACCCTCCTCTGTGCTGGGTGCCCCCACATCTGGCTGTCCTTTGTGACGGGTGTCCCAGTGACTGACTCTTCTCTGTGAGCATTGACCCAGTGACTGAGTCCCTTCCATTGTAGTTGCCCCAGTGACTGAACCTATTTTGTGATTGGTGCCCTAGTGACTGCAGTCCCTTCTAAATGGTTGTCCAGGTAACTATCCTTTCTCTGTGATGGATGTCCTACATACTAAGCCTCTTCAAAAATGGGTGCCTTAGTGACTAGTCCTCCTTTGTGCTAGTTATCCCCATAAATGACCTTCTTGTGTGATGATTGCCCCAGAGACTCTCCCTCATGTGTAATGGATATCCAAGTGACTAGCCCTTCTCCAGAAATGGTGTAACAGTGATAGGACCTCCACTGTTATTGGTGCTAGAATGACAAACTCTCCTCTGTGTTAACTGTTCCAGTGCCTAGGCTTCATCTTTAATGTGTGACTATGAGACTGGCTCTACTCTGCGATGGTTGTCACAGTGACTAGACCTGCTTTAGGCCCCAGTGCATGCTCCTTCTCTATGATGTGTATATTAGTGACAGACCCTCCTGTGTAGTGGGGGACCCAATGACTTGTCCTCATCCGTGATGGCTATCACAATGACTGTCACTTCTCCATAACTGGTGTCATAGTGACTAGTCCACCTCACTAGAGGGTCAACACTGCATGGTGCTCTACCATTATGGGTGGCCCATTGACTCACACACCTTCATTATGAGTACCCCAGTGACTAGTCTTCCTCTGTGATCAGTGTCCCACTTACTGGAACTTCTCCATTGTTGTGCCCCAGTGACTGGTCCTCCTCCATTATGGATTTACCAGTGGCTGAGGTACCCAGTGACAGGTCCTTCTTCATAATTGTTTCCCAAGTATATAACCATCCTCTGTGATGAATGTCACACTTACTGGTACACCTCCATAATTAATGCCCCTTTACCTGGTCCTCCTTTGTAATGAGTTGCCCAGCGACTTGACCTCCTCCATAATGTGGGACCCAGTGACCAGGCTTCCTCTGTGATTGGTTTCCCAGTGACTGTCATAATTTTTGACCTGTACACCAGTGATTAACCCTCCATTATGATGTGTGCCCCAGGTTTTGGACCTCTTCCCTAATGGATATCCCAGTTACTGGCCCTCTGCTGTAATGTGTGTCACAGTGACTGGACCTCTTTAATAATAGGTGATACATTGACTGAGTCTGCTTTTTGACTGGTGCCCAGTGGCAGATCCTCCTCCAAAATCTGTACCCCAATGACTAACTCCTTCTTTGATTGGTGTGCTATAACTGAGTCTCTTGCATTGTTGTGCCCCAGTGATGGCCCAACTTTTTTCGGTTCTTAATTGACTGGACTTCCTCCATAATAGGTACCACAATGACTAGTCCTCCTCTAATATGTGTGCTCCATTGACTGGACCTCCTCTGTGATCAGTTCCAGATGACTGGCACCCCTCCATATTGGTTGCCCAAGTGAGTTTGTCTCATCTGTGATGAATGTCACACTTACTGGGACTCCTCAATAATGCATGTCTCAGTGACTAACCCTCTTTTGTGCTGAATGTCCCGTGACTGACCTTCTGTGTGATGGGTCTCCCAGTCATTGGCCCTTCCTTGTGATAGGTGTCTAAGTGACTTGCACTTCTCCATGATTTCTGCCTCAGTGATGGTCCCTCCACTGTTTGAGGTGCCATAGTGACAAACTATTTCAGCGACTAACCCTCATCTGTGCAGCATTAATTGTGACTGTCCCTCTTGTGTGATGTGTGTCACAGTTACAGGCTTTCCTCTGTGATTGGTGCCCCAGTAAATGCCCACCTCTATGATGGGTGCCCTAATGACTGACACTGTTGTGTGATGGGTTCCCCAGTGACTGGACTTCAACTGTGTTGGTTATCCCAGTGACTATATCTCCTCCATAATTGATGTTCCACTTACTAATCCACCTCACTTATGAGTGAGGAGTGATTGGTGCTCCTCCAAGTGGGTCCTCCTCTCTGATGGGTGTTCCACTTAATAGGCCTCCTCCATAATGGTTTCCCCTTTGAAGACCCAGTGACTTGTCCTTCTCTAATGTGTGTCCCAGTTACTTGATTTCTTCTGTGATGGGTACCTCAGTGACTGTTCCTCCTCCTATACAGTTCCCCAGTGACTGATCCTTAAATGCCATGGGTGCCCCAATGACTGGTTCTCCTCTGTGATGGGTGTCCAGGGACTGGACCTCATTATTTTTGACTTGTGATCAGTGTCCCCATGACTGCCCCTTAACTGTGATCAGTGCCCCGGTGGCCGCTTCTCTTCCTAATAGGTTGCCCAGTGAGTAGCCCTACTCTGGGGTCTGTGCTTCAGAGACCGACCTTCCTTCTAAGGGGTGCCCCAGAGGCTTTTTCTACTCTGTGATGGGTATCTCAGTGACAAGACCTCCTCTACCATGGTTGCCTCAGAGATTGATCCACATTTGTGATGGATGTCTCAGTGACTGACTCACCTCTGTGATGATGCCCCTGTGACTGATCTTCCTTTGTAAGGAGTACCTCAGTGACAATCACTTCTCTGTGATAGCTGTTCTAGTGAATAGTCTTCATCTATGATGGAGGCCCTAGTGACTCGATGACAGGCATTCCTATCTGATGAATACCTCAGTTACTGACCCTTTTCTGGGATCAGTGTCCCAGTGAGTGGCCCTTCCTTGTGATCAGTGCTCAAGTGAAGAGCTTTCCTCCTTAAAGGATAACATAGTAACTAGATCTCTTCTATCATGGGAACTCTAGTGGCTGATTCTCCTCTATGATGTGTATCACATTTAATGACTCTTTTCTGTGATGAGTGCTCCAGTGACTGGACCTCCTCTCTGATGAGTGCCTCAGTGACTGTTCTGCCACTGTGATATGTGCCACAGTGACTTACCCTTCTCCTAATGAGTGTCCAATAACTGCCCTCCGCTGGAATGGGTGCCTCAGTAACTGTCCTTTCTCTTGTATTTTTGTCCCGGTGACTAGACTTATTCCGTAATCAGTGCACCAGTAATTGGTGTACTGACTTATAAGTTCCCCAGTGCTGTGTCCCCTTCATGAATGGGTGCCTCAGTGACTATCCCTTCTCTTTAATGGGTTCCTCAGTGTCTGACTCTCCTCTTTGATTATTCCCCAGACTGGTCCTCCTCTGGAATGGCTAATCACTGGGATTAGCCCCTCTCTGACATGGGTACCCAAGTTTTTGGTTCCTTTCTGTGATATTTGCCCCAATGATGGAAGCACCTCTGTGATGGGGGCTCTAGTAACTTTTGTAATGCTATTATGTGTACCCCAGTGACTGGCTGTCTCTATAATGGGCGTCCTATGGATGGAACTCCTCTGTGATGGGTGCTCCAGTGAATTGCCCTTTTCTGGAATTTCTGCCTCAGTGACCACCCCTTTTCTCTAATGGGTACCTCAGTTTCTGGCTCTCCTCTGTGATAGTTCCCCATTAATTTGTCTTGGTAATGGGTGTCACAATGCCGCCCTCCTCTATGAAGAGTGCGCAAGTGTCTGGCTTTTTTCTGCAATGTTTGCCACAGTGATGGCCTCACCTCTGCCATGGGTAATTCAGTAACTAGCGTTCTGTTGTGATATTTACCCCAGTGACTGGCTGTCCTCTACAATGTGTGCCCTATGACTGGGACTCCTCTGTGATGGATGCCTAAGTGACTAGTCCTTTTCTGGGATTGACCCTCCTTTGTGATTGGTGTCCCAGTGACTAATTCTACTTCCGAATGAATGTCTTACTGATTAAGCCTCATTTATTATGGTCGCTTTGGTTACTGGCTGTTCTCTATGATGCATGTCACAGTGACTGTCCCTCCGCTGTGATAGATGCTTCTGTGGCTGGTCTTATGTGATCAGTGTTCCAGTAACTGGAACTCATCCTAGTGTGCCCAGTGACTGGCCTTCTGGGATGGGATCCTTAGTGCATGGTCCTCTTCTGTGATAGGTACCCAGTGACTGAATTTTCACTGTGATGGTTGTCCCATTGACTCACTGTCCTCTGGGATGGGTACCTAAGAGACTAGGCTTCTTCTGTGATGGAAGTCTCAGTTATTGGCATGCTTCTATAATGAGTACCCTATGACTTGCTCTCGTCTATGTTGGGTGACACAGTGTCTAAAACTCCTCTGTGATTGGTGGCCCAGACTGTACCCTTTTTTGATGGTGTCACTGTGATTTGTCCTCCTCTGTGATGGGTGACACAGTGACTAGCTCCTCTGTGTTATGGCGCCCCAGTTTCTCTCTGTCCTCTGTGTTGTTTCTCCCAGTGACAGTTTTTTTTTTTCTGATGGGTGCACCAGCAATATCCTTATTCTCTGATTGATGCTCCAGTGACTGACTCATCTCTTTAATAGTTGCCCCATAATTGGCACTTCTCTGTGATGGATACTGTGGTGATTGGCCCTTCTCTGTTATCAGTGCTCCAATGACTGGACCTGCTTTGTGCTCAATGCCCCAGTGACTAACCCTTCTCCATAATGAGCGTCTTTCTGGTTATCCTCTTCTCTCATGGGTGCTCCAGTGACTGGCTATCCTCTATGATGAATTTCACAATAACTCTTCCTTCTCTGTAATGTATGCCTCAGGTACTGACCTCCCTATGTGATTAGTGTCTATCAACTGTACCAGTGACTAGTCCTCCACTGTGATGGACCTCCTTCCAAATGTGTGCAGCAGTGATTTGCCCTCCTCTATGATGCATGACCTTGTGAAAGGCCCTCCTCCATAATGGGTGCTCCAATGACTGGGCTTCCGCTTTGGTTGATTCCCCTGACTGAACTTCCCACATAAAAGGTGTCCCACTTACTAGCCCTCCTCTATGAATAATATGCCCTTAACTGAGTTTCTTACATGATTGATGCCCCAGTGACTAAATCACTTATGTGATAATTTTCCACTAAATGGGTCCCATTCAATAACAATTGCCCCAGTGATAGCCCTCCTTTGTAATGAGTGTCCCTCCATTTTAATGAGTGTCCCTGTGACTGGTCTTCCTCTGTGACTGGTCCTCTATTGTAATGGGAGTCTTAGTGACTAACCCTTTTCCATGACTGACTGGTGCCCCAGTGACAGGGCCTTTGTGATTTGTGCCACAGTGACAAACCCTCTTCTGAAATGGACCTTTCAGTAATAAGCTCTCCTCTGTAATGGATGGCTCAGTGAAGTTTTAACTCTGTGTTTGGTGCCTCATTGACTAGCCGTCTCTGTGATCGACTGACTCTACTTTGTGATGGGTTCTTCAGTGACTGGACCTCATCTGTGATGGATACCCCAGTTACTGGTCTTCTCTGTGATCCATGCACCAGAGACTGACTCTCCAATTTTATTGATGTCCCAGTGACTGGCTTTACAATGAAATCATTGTCACAGTGACTCACTGTGATGGGTGCCCCCATTATTAGCCTACTTCGGTGGGACCCCAGTGGTAGTCCCTCTTCCATAATGGCTGCACCAGTGACAGCCATTCCTTTGTGATGTGACTCTCAGTGATCGGGCCTCCTCTATAATGAGTCTCCTGTATAATGTGTAATGGGTGTTCCAGTGAATAACCATCCTAAAAATGGGTGCCCCAGTGACTCATCCTCCTCTGTGATGGCTGCCCTTATGACTTGTCCTACTCTGTGATGGATGCCTCAGTGACTGTCTCTCCTTTGTGTTTGATGCCTTTTTGACTGGTCCTTACCTGTAGTCAGGGTCACATTGAATGGCCCTCATCTGTGATAGGTACCCTAAAGAATGGCCTCCTTTTTGAGATGTGACAAAGACAATGACCTTCCATTATGATGGGTGCCCCAGTGACTAGGCTTCTTCTGTGATCAGTGCTCCAGTGACTAGATCTCTTCAGTACTGTGCCCCAGTGAATGGGCCTCCATTGTGATGGGTGCCTCAGTGACTGGCCGTTCATTTTTTTTTATCACTGCCACAGTGAATGACCCTCTTTCTCATGGTTGCCCCAGTGACTTGGCCTCCTCTCTGAGGTTTACCATAGTGACTAGTCCTCCTGTGTGAT
>NW_007162312.1:0-439 GCF_000164805.1 Carlito syrichta
GATGGGTGTCCAGGGACTGGACCTCATTATTTTTGACTTGTGATCGGTGTCCCCATGACTATCCCTCCACTGTGATCAGTGCCCCGGTGGCTGCTTCACTACCTAATAGGTTGCCCAGTGAGTAACCCTACTCTGGGGTCTGTGCTTCAGGGACTGACCTTCCTTCTAAGGGGTGCCCCAGAGGCTTTGTCTACTCTGTGATGGGTATCTCAGTGACAAGACCTCCTCTACCATGGGTGCCTCAGAGACTGATCCACTTTTGTGATGGATGTCTCAGTGACTGGCTCACCTCTGTGATGGTGCCCCTGTGACTGATCCTCCTTTGTAAGGAGTACCTCAGTGACAACCACTTCTCTGTGATAGCTGTTCTAGTGAATAACCTTCATCTATGATGGAGGCCCTAGTGACTCAATGACAGGCATTCCTATCTGATGAATAC
>NW_007162313.1:0-361 GCF_000164805.1 Carlito syrichta
ATTTATTGTAGAGATGAGGTCTCGCCAAGCTGCCCAGGCAGGTCTCGAACCCGTGGGCTCGGGCAATTCACTCACCTTGGCCTCCCAAAGCACAGGATTACAGGCTGAGCCACTGAGACCGGCCAGTTGCAATCTCTTAAACTCTCTGTTGTGATACTGCTATCTCAGTCAATTGGCTCTTTTCTGTGCAGCGGGCCTAAGAACCCAGTGAGGCCGGGCTTGGTGGCTCCGCCTGTAATACTGCGCCTTTGGGAGGCTGAGGTGAGTGGACTGTCTGAGCCCGCGGGTTCGAGACCCTCCCGGGCAGCGAGACCTCATCTCTACAATAAATCAAAAAATTAGCCGGGCATGGTAGCGCGCG
>NW_007162314.1:0-773 GCF_000164805.1 Carlito syrichta
AAAATGTGGTACATATACACAATGGAATATTGTGCAGTCATAAAGAAGAACAAAATCATGTGCTTTGAGCAACATGGATGCAGCTGGAGACCACCATTCTAAGTGAACTATCACAGAAACAAAAAACTGAATATTGTATGTTCTCACTCATAAGTGGGTCCTGCTCATGGAACACAGGGGCACAAAGGTGACAACAATAGATGCTGGACACTGAAAAGGAAGTGTGGGAGGAAGGAAAGGTGAGGGGCACACAACCAGACACTAGGTATCATATCCACTACCAGGAGAAGAGAGGGCTCGCTGGAAGCCCAAACCTCATCTGCATGCAAATTACTTAAGAAGTAAATCCTCACATGCACCCCACAACTCTTAAATAAATAAATAAATAAATAAATAAATAAATAAATAAATAAATAAATAAATAAATAAAAGGTTGGGCATGGTGGCTCTTACCCGAATCCCAGCACTTTGGGAGACCAAGGTAGGAGGATCACTTGAGGCCAGAAGTTTGAGACCTGGGCAACACAGTGAGACCCTGTCTCTATTTAATCATCCTCCTCCTCCTCATCATCAAAAACTTAAAAAGAAAACTTGTATTAAAAATAGTTCTACAAACATATGGACTTCGCAACAACTTGGATGGATTCGGAGTCTATCATACTCAGGGATCTATCACAGAAACAAAAAACAAAGTACCATATGTTCTCACTTAAAAGTGAACCTTGAACAATCATCATAATACTATAAGAAAGGGATTGGCAGTAGTGGGAAAC
>NW_007162315.1:0-581 GCF_000164805.1 Carlito syrichta
GTCCCCCCAGTCCCATTTTCTCTGGCTCTAAATCCAGTCACCCTGTAAACACACCACACAGAGTTGAGAATCTGTGTATGATTCTGATGATTTTGGAGACAGGGTCTGGCTCTGTTACCCAGGCTGGGGTCCAGGGACATGACCGTCGTTCATTGGCAGTTTCAAAATCACGGGCTCTGACGATCCTCTGGAGTGGCGGGAATGACGGGCACCTCGACCCCAGATGCCCTGTTTCAATGGGTACGGAGAAGGGTTCTCCCTGTGTGGCATGGGCTGGCCTTGGGCTCCTGCCCTACAGTCAAACTCCCGGCTTGGTCCCCCGAGTGCTAGGATTCCAGACTTGGGCTGCCATGCCAGGCCTTCTGGTTCTTTTTTGACAAAGGATCGAGGCCCTTCTCTGGGGTTCAGCCCCATCATCCCAGGCTGAGGCCAGCAGCCGGCCAGAGGTTGCAGGCTGAGACCCACCCAGGAACCTTGGTGAGATCTCCTCTCTAGCCTCCATCCCAAATGAACCTGGCAACGTGGCATGCGCCTGTGGTTCTGTCTCATTGGAAGGCCAGGGAAAGACTCACTGGAGCCCA